>NC_092356.1:48538573-48625135 GCF_963676685.1 Mytilus edulis | reverse complement strand
GGTGCCGGGGTAATTCTCTGTGTCCAAAATATACATGAAATATTTGCCACTTCCACTTTTTTGTTCTATGAATTCTAACCCTGAGTTTTCTATCTGATACATGCCAAAAAATCCTCGCTTAAATTTCCGGGTCGACCTCCTACGGCACCAATTAGTAGTTAAAGATTTGATTTCATTTAACAAATTAATTTACGACCTTCATGTACGTGTCGCTTAGAACACAGCCATATACCAAATGTTCAATATTAATCATCCATGTAATTTGCTCTATGGGGTGTTTGCAGAATTTCAACGTGCCAATTTCTTGGCATGAGTAGGACAGTTTTTAGCATCCTAGCCCCTCTCCCTCCCCCACTCTTCCCAAAACAAAAATCAAATGGTATGAGCTCCCTTAACATAAAATTGAATCGGAAACTTCAGCATCTGGCAATCTAGACCAATGTTTCTATTGTTGTTTGGGGCGGGGGGGGGGGGTTAAAATAAAAAAAATCTTGAAAAAAATAAATAAAGTGACGTATTCAATATATTTAGTTCATCATCACAGCCATGCCAAACCTTCAACATATTTTTTGTAATATTGAAAACGCAATTTTCATTTTTGGTACATTTTTTTTCGCGAATTAAAATTGTTATATTGCTACTGAATTTTCGTCATCCCAAGTACAAGTTAGAAAATACAAGGTAATGTTTTATAAATAATTAAACCCGAAGACCTAGCCGAGGAAAGCCGAGGGTTACTTTTAAGTCTAGGTTAGTCAACGAAAAGGTATATACTATGAAATTTAAAGCGAGGGACTTGCCCGGAGCAATTATGTTTTAAAAACATAATCACCCATTCTCGTCGAGTGGAAAGCCAGTATTTACCCCTTCTATTTTTCATAGTACATGGCTTTCCATGCACCATAAAATGCTACATGACTTTTCATTGTAGATTAATTATGAAAGTGAACTCTTGAAAATTTCGCTAAATTTTGCTAAAACTGATGTCAGACATTATTGCTATTCTTGATAGATTGCTGTTCTCTATAATGCCCATTAGATAACTACTTATGTGCTTGTCTAAATTCAGTGACAGTTATAGTTCAGTTGTTGTCGCTGGTTCATGTCTATCATATTTGCTTTTTTCGAAAATTGGTTTGTTATAAATTAAGCTGTTAGTTTTCTTAATTGAATTGATTCATATTTTCAAGTCGGGACCTATTGTAGTCGACTATTATACGGTAAGGGTTTTTCGTGTTGTTGGAGGCCGCACTGTTAAATGTTTGGTTAGCTTATTAGTATTGGTCTTTGTATAGAATATTACCATAAAAATTGGATGTGTAATGCCTGAACGTATAGAAATGTCTACGTATAAAATGTGTTTGCGTTCGCGAACAAAATCCGTAACCTATTAATGCTATTTCAGGATTTCATATAGATGTTTAAAATGCGAAATTTCATCTGTAATACTAATCCCGTCGTATTCAGATTAAAAGTTGACCTTATATGGTTTTGGCTACTTTAAATTACAGGGTCTTTTAGTCATATATCTTATCTTTAAAATTTTCAATACATCTGTTTGATTTAGAGTCTTCCTAGTAAGAAATCAAGAAAAGTACCAAGTTTATAATGCCATGCTTATTTCCCCAATAACAGAAACATCTCAACAGGCTCCAAATTCTATGAATTGTCGTGACTTTTCAGGAAAAAACTCTAGGCAAACGATCATCTGTACTTTATATTATCATTTTCAAAGATTTCTTTCTTTCATCTTTATATCAGAACTTCAGAAAATGGAAAAATCTTTAATAACTTGGTGATCCTTTAATGACTTGGTCACCCTTGTCTCATTGTTAATCATCCATTATTTGTATATTGATGAAAATAACATTTTATGGGTAGGAAATAAGTAATTGTTTACATTTTCTATAGATTCAGTTGAGCAACAGCCACTTTAGACAGATTTAGTTAAAATTAACGGTTCTGGTTACTCAGTGTTAAATTTTCTATGCTGAGTTCTGTGAACTGGATTTTCTATCAATTTATGTGTTTTGTCATTGTGTTTAAAATCTCTCTTCGACATATGGTATTTGAAGGCCTCCTTGGTACCTCCCATCTCTTTAAAAATTCAAAACCAATAAATTTTTGACTTCGACGATCTTTAAGTTTTATTTGTTGCAGCAACATACACAAACAAGAAGGGGACGAACAGTAATATCGCCATATGTAAAAAAAATGAATGAATGAAGCTTTATTGCAAAAGCATAGACATGCTAGTATGGCAAAATGAACAGCATATATTTAAGAATTGAATGCTCTTTTTTGTAAATTTATTGGGGTGTAAAAGCGTTGACCGAAGTACATTTTGTATGAAGCGCGGAAAAGTTACAAAAAAAAGCATTCAATACTTATAATTACATTTTTACCTATAGGATCATGAAAACACGCCTTTTATCAAGTTTTTATTTCATTTACCTGTGCACTTTATTGTGGGACCTCGTGTCATCATGAATGAGAAGTTTTATTGAGTGACACAACTGCTTAAGGAATAGCACATGATGTGCAGTTAGCCAATCAGAATAACGTATTGTAATGAAACATACATCTAATGTAATTATTACATAATATAAAACATGAATAGACAGCAGAGAAAAATAGCATAATACAATGACATAAAAAGTTATGAGACTATATTAAATCGAATATTCCATGCAGTTTTTTCATAATTACATAATTTGATCGTAAGAGACTTACGTGAAGCTTGTAGTATATTTAATACTTTATTTCATTTTATAGGTTTGCGTTGGGTTTTTTTAATCATTAATATAAAATTGTTTTAAACATGACATTTGATACACATGCCACATTTTGCTATACCAGTTTTTTTTATTTGTTTTCATTTCCGTTTTACTTGAACACAATAGTATTTTGGATTTCCTGTCCATTTGGCATGTACACCTTTTTGTTTTATTATTGTTTACTATTACAGCTAATTTCCTAAGCTGGTAGAGTAAGGCTTTGGTTGGCTTGATCGCTTTGTTTGTATATAAACATTAGCTCAAGCATTGTGATTAGTGGGTGAACTGGTGACAAAATATTACCTCCCCTGTAAACAGTGCGCTCTTCTGACTAGAGGTAATCGGTAATAAAAAAAACGGATGATGCTGTAATTGTTTAGCTTGTTTAAAATGAGCTAGCATTAAAGGGAAAATTCGCGATTTTTTTACTTGTGGTTTAAATATGTTCATTATGACATAATATATATATTCACAAAGTTTTATCGCTATAATTGCAGTAATAAAGGAGAAATTCAATAATCAATGAAAAAATATTAACAACTTTCTGTAGGTCGTGACGTTTTCTCCTGGTTTTTGCATGCCGGGATTTAAAATACAATCATTAAAAGTCTTGGTTTTTAATCATATTTTAACGTAATCGTAAGCGCGTCGATGACTTCTGCTTTATCTAATAACCAGCCGATAATAAGAAGATAAAACGCACAGACGTGCAATTGTACATATTCATGAGATAAATTTTCTATGTTAAACGTATATATTCAAATTAATTTTTTAGACAACACAAAATGTTTTATTTTTAATTGATGCATTTTCGGACTGATAAGGTGAACAAATTAAAGTACAATAATCTGTAAAGACAATATGTTGGTGTACTCTTAATGACCTTTTACTGTCTCTGCTATTATGACTAGGTTTATACGATGTGTGTATTCACGGTTCTGTGGCAAAACTCGTAGATGGCTTGTTGAAAGGTAAATTGTTATTTGCACTTCGGTATCATGTTAACCACGCCTCTAGGGCACACCTTGCCAGGTGTGACTGTCTATTTGGATCAGTGGATTATAGAACAAGGGAGCATTTAATACACACATTTAAAATACATATTCAAGTTGGTGACAAATGAAAATAGATCGCCGTGGAATTATTTAATTATATTTGGTGCTATTATTTATTTGAATTCAAATAAATTAATTTACTAAGAAATAAACAATTTTCGGTTAAAGACGGGAAACTTAATTCATGTGTCAGAATGAAATGATATACACCTCCTGTCCTTGATTTATGTCTCATAAAAAAAGGGGAACTTAGAAATTAGAAATAGCTTTACCAAAGCATTTTGATTGTCTTTATTAGGCAAAAAATGGAATGTAGGACAGAAAGTCACAGGACAAAAAGTCACAGACAAAAAGTCACGGACAAAAAGTCACAGGACAAAAAGTCAAAATTCATTTTTTCTGATTATTTTCTTTGAATAAAAACCGCTTATTTCTACAAAAATATTTTTGTATTTTTCTTGAACTATTGTATATAAACCAACTTTGTTGACAAAATTTATCAAAAAAATATCAAAGATGATCAAATAATTGTTAAAAAAAAACAAAATGTCAAAGTGGTTTGGCACTTAAATGGCTTCATGGTGCCAAGAAATGTATCTTTTGCCTGAGTAAAATTAAATAAATCTCGATTTATCAAGTATAATGACACATTTTCTAAACTTTAATATGAATATATGTATTAAAAAGTAAATATTTCAAAATATTTCTCTTATGTATTCAAACAATTGTCACCGAATTATTTGTGACTTTTTGTCCTGTGACTTTTTGTCCTGTGACTTTTTGTCCTATCAAATTTGTGACTTTATGTCCTGTGACTTTTTGTCCTGTGACAGACTTTCTGTCCGTTTACCAAAAAATGTACGAGAATACTTACATTTAGACTTTTGAAACCCATGTATTAATTAATATCTGAAACTATTTGAAGATAACTCTATAACGAAGCGCAATATGATACGTACAAATAAAGAAAAACTACTGTTGTTTTTTAATCTTTGCACATTAATGATTAATTATTGTTATCAATAATATTGTTCATTGAATTACTTAATTAGTACCTATTAAAAATATGTCTACCGCTTGGCATTAAATCTCGGTGTGGTAGGAAACGATTAGTACTTGTAGATTATATTATTTGGATGAGGATTTGAGCTAGTCTATTAAAACACATTAATTAGTTTAACATACATTCGAGACCAAATACAGTTGTTGTAATAAAACTTATATTTTAGTCATGCACAACTGATATTGACGAAATTAAAATAGTTCGTCCCTACATCGTTGTTCTTGAAACAATCATTATTTGTATATATGTAAGTTTCCTGACGTATAAGCGCCATTGAGGATGAGCTCCATTGAGGATGAGCTCCAGAGAAAGCAGACTAGTAGCGTTTCGTTAGTTTGTTTGTTTTGGAAAGGAGGGGAAATGCAACCAGTTGTACAGATAACTTGAACGACAGAATAACCATACAAGCATATATAGTCAACACAACCAGAAAGAGTTCCAATCGTTGGACGGGGAATTTGAAGGCTTTCAAGAATGAACAAGTGACATGTCTAACTCTGAACAGTTAGAAAACGGACTATAGACATCGACCGCTTGTTCTTGATATTTGAAACTGCATGCATATATACGTATACGTTTATGATAGTGATGAGTTCTTGCGTCTGACAAAAACTAAATTCCTTCAATCATGGTTATATCTTGCCATACGTTTATATTGGTTCGTTAGGGGATTACTCAAAATCGTTATTTAAACATCCTGTTTGTGAGATGTAGATTCATTTCAATACCGAAATTTCGTCTATATATTAAGATTCACAAGTTATAACACGGAGAAGCTCTGAAGGTACATCACTCCCATTTTGTTTGGGTGTGAACCATCGATGTTAACAGCAATATTAAAGAATAAGATGACGATGGTAGAAAGAACTATGGGCGTCATGTGGCAAATATTACATGCATATCGGACCATGAGTTGTCAATCTGTATGAAAAGATTTCCAATACAACCATATTATTGAGAAGGAATGTTTACATGCTATACTCTCGTACTAGTATTACAGGGTTCTTGTGGCGTTCACCTTAGACACACATCTTTTTAACGATGTTTAAAAAAAAAAAGACAGAACCAATTAAATGTCATATTACCCTTTTTTTTTTAATATAACTAAAAGTCCTTTATCTGACAAGAATACCCCTATTTAGCGGACTAGCATTTTATTTTTATAATTAGTGTCCGTCCAGTGGCATATATAACAATTGTGATGACGAATTCCTTCCTTTGTTCGAGAACAATCTTATTGAAATATAAATCTGTGATTTTACTATGTCCACAACTTCGATGAACCAAAGCAAGTTATACATCGACCTGTATTTAAATCAAATTTGTTCTCTTCTTCTTCTTTTGGTATACAATAGTCTATCGACATTCGATGATTACATACTGTTCGCATACGTGGACTAGTCTATTTACAAAACTTTTACCCCAATTTATTCAAAATATATATTTTTTTCTTATGTTCAATGTATACATGTATATATTTTAAATTGCGCTATAGTTCCGTAACTTTTTACCCAGTCGTATTTAAACGAATCGTCGACAAGTGCGTTCATTTTTTAAATCAATATTTCTGGTATGTTCCACTCTGTCCTTCACTATTGACAACGAGTATATATCACATTTGCCCAAATTCACCCTTGGAAAAAATATTTAAATAGATTTTAATTTCATCAATTCTTATTTTTTGGGGTATTATTTATATTTTTATGAATAATATTCTTAAATTTACACCAGAAATGTTATTTATAAACAAGCGTATGAGTTTAGTAATGACAAGTAAGACAGACTTGTATATTATACATCTGATAGTTCAAAATGGAAAGTTATAAGTTATCGGCCGTGTACACTGATCAATACCTGCAGAAGTGAAACGATGCATGAACTTGCAAGCCCGACAGGAAATCGTTTGAATACCTGGACGTGTCACCTCACCCCCCTCACAATACCTTTGGAAGTAATACCTTTAGCCATGCTGGTGATCAGATGAGGGAAGATCAGAATTTATTTGAAAAAAGTTTATTACTTTAAAGAATTATGAACAAATTAGATTTTTGAAAACAATTTTCACGGAACACTTATTTATGATTTCAACTTTGACTTTTTACCTAATTCCAATATTAACAGTTTAAAAACAACAGATCATGGTAATTAAAAAAAAAAATAAGAATATTTTCCGTATCAAGTTAGTTAGTCGGATAAAACAACCGTACGAGTGACAAGATATCGACACGCAATTACGACTACATCAGTTACTGTCGTTTTGTTCCTTTGTGGTTTCTAGACATATCGTTGTTATTAATCGAGAAAGAAGACAAAATGGCCGAACGCAGAGAATTGATACTCTAAATTAAAAATCGATGGTGATCGCTTATCTAGCGGAATAAAACTTTAATATCTATGAATTTGAGCATTTTTATACAGAATGAACATAATATCAATTTTTGATTTTTTTGCGATGTTTCCCTTTAACGAACTAAGACGTGTCAACATAATGTGAATATGATAACGAATCAGGTAAATTATTTCTTGTTAAGTTTATCACCTCATCGTATCATCATATGATAGGTAAATTCGTGAATTTTCGATTTTCAGTGTCGTCAGGGATCAATCTTGTAATCATGACATCCTTTCATTATTTTTTTTAAATATTATCCAATGGTCGGAACACCTTGATTTTCTCCCAATTAGTAAAGTTCATTATGTTGCATGATATATATTTTTATCGGGGGAAAAAAATTGATATGCAGCAAAGTCTGGCAGTTTTTAATTTGTGTTGCTATGTGAAATAATGGGAGGTAAATTAAAGTATAAGAAGGCGCGCTTTTTCAAATAGTAAACAATTTAATTCAGATGCATAGTATTTTGTCAAATGATAAAAAATATCATAGAAACTTACTAGAAATTCATCTTATTTATAAAATATATACAACATGACATACTGAAATCTGAAAAGGGGTAAAACCACTATACCTTGAACAAATTCAGTTAAAAAAAAGGAGGGGGTGGTGAAAATGCTACGAAATTTAGATTATATTTATCTGGGGTCTACAACCAAAGGATGATGGGACATGCAACTAACTACTTTTTTAATTTGATTGTAAAGTAAAATGGCTGGGGTTTTTTGTGGGGGGATTTTTTTTTAGCATCTCTGTTCAAACGTACGTTGGTCTAATATTTTCAGGTTCTCTTTGGATTGCCAAATAATAATTATATTATAATCACCTAATTGAATGTTCAAATTATTTAGCAGTGATGTTCTGTATGGAAGGAAGACTGTCATACAATCTAACAGTTCCGGATGGCCCGTTAAACTAATTGCTTAACATCAATAACGATGTAAGATTCAAGTGTCTGATCCAGCACAAGTTTAGCCAGATTTTCCACACTAGACAGTGTCTGGCATTGAAAGGATATCAAACTGATGTTTTATGGAATGATTCTCACGTACATATGACAATCATATGCATAGGAATGTGGAGCTAGACTCTTTCATCGAACAATTTAATTTCCAATATAAACTCCGAAAAGACAAGAGCATAGAAATGACGTACATCAATGAGAAACATTCTTTGTGAATAAAATCCTTCCAAAACTTAAATGTATCATTAGTGTTGCATTATTTATCAGTAGCGATAATTAGATTCCAGTCAGATTGCCCAACTGAAGGTTTTTGTTGGAAATGTTTTGTAAATCTTGGCTGTTTTACAAGACAATATAAAAAAGAAGATGTGGTATGATTGCCAATGAGACAACTATCCACAAAAGACCAAAATGACACAGACATTAACAACTATAGGTCACCGTACGGCCTTTATCAATGAGCAAAGCCCATACCGCATAGTCAGCTATAAAAGGCTTGGCTGTGCAGGTTGCTCGACCGCCCCTTTCAGTATGAGACAATATCTTGTTTATTACTAGTATATACTAAATCACTGACGCAAGACTGAAGCGGGCCCCTTTTTAGGCAGTTAGTGCGAATCACCTTAGGTTTCAACCATTACATGCTTAATCGGGGGAGGGGGAAGGGTTTTTCATAATAATAATACATTGAGATTTAACATATACTTTCCTATATGTAGTGTTTTTTATGTATTGCCAACAAAATTCCTCAAATTTGGGATCATAATATTGTTTAAGAAAAACACCTTACCCCCTGTACTTCATAAAAGTGCACAGTCTTCTTCAATACACGTGCATAGTTAATTCGGATCACATATTTTCTATTCCGATATTATAAGAATTCGAAGGTTCATATCATTTACAATATCAATCAACATTTTTCTGGGATTTTTTTTTACTACCAACGTTTAACCTCGAGGTTACATTGTAGTAAAAAAAATCCAATAAAAACGTTGAATGTAAATGATATGAACCTTTAAAGTTTTATATTATAGGACTCATGTTTTTCAAATATAATGTGTTGTTCAATTATGTTATGGTGATTTTAATAAACTTCACATTAGGTTTATATTTGTCACGTATATTGATTACATTATATCGAGTTGTCCCAACGATACACTTGTCGGTGTGCTCGATCATACGACTTTACCGACATTCATATAGACAAAATGACCCAACTTTGAAAAATTCTTGTGACGAAACTACATTTCGGAACACGTTAAAAATTGGATACTCAGAAAGCTGCATTATTAAGGTTTGATATATATTTTTTTTTTTAAAAGAAAAATATGCAGTCAAATCTGGCAGTTTTTTACACACCCCTATGTTGAACAATAGATTGTTCAATTAACAGTATGTTTGGCAATTAAAAATTCATATATTAACAAATTTAGCTTACGTATATACTTTATTTATAGTGGTTGTATAAAAGTTATATAATGGTTTTGTGTTTTAAGAGATATTCATCCCTATGCATATCGGTTTTTATGCGTAAATTGTCTCTCCTTTTTTTCTACCTTTTCTATCTCTTTCATAAGAAGAGTGATTTTTTTATTGTTCTAGTGTCACTGGAAATCCCACTGATTAAGATTGACATTTGCAAACAATATATACAGGCATAGTTAAAGCTGTATGTATTATATTTAAATTTGCTTGAATGTTATCCCAATTACAATTGTGTAATATTCAAACAAAGTAAGCAAGCTAACCAAAGTTTTTCTCTACACGCAGTAGGAAATTCGCTGTAATTACACACCGTGTCTATAGGTACTGAAAACTACCTGTAAGTGCTTAACCTTTAATATAGAACTTACGTATTTTTCACTCCATATACTCTGACTCTTCTTCACTGTTGGTTTCAATCTTTTCATAAGATTTCGATTAAATGTTGATTTAATTGTAACATTAATGCATAATACATGTCCGCACGCAAATACCTATTAAAGTTCGTTAATCTCGGGAAATAACCTTTTCAAAATTTATTACGAAACAACTTTTATTGTTTTTAAAATTAGGTTGATTTCACGCATTTGCATAGAATATATTAAAAAAAAATGCATGCGATTATTTTTTAGCTCAATGTTTAGTGTGAAGTCCGATTAGTATACTAGTGACAATGATTTTAAATTTACTGTCCTTGAATTTGTTAACAACTTTTAGCATCCTACTAGTTGGCGTATCAGTAGGAGGATTTATAAAATCTAAGTTTCGAGCTTCCTTTAAAAGAGAGCACGTCGAACAATTCGAGTTAACCGGAGCAATTCATACAGTCGTTGTGCTAACTAAAATAGGATGTTTCGAAACTTGTTTTCTAGACAATAACTGTTTGTCATTGTTCTATAACGATAACACTAAACAGTGTGTGTTGCATTCGAAGGATTTTATGTTCAAATCGCCACAACTTTCCGGTACTGGATGGACTCATTATGTCATCGATGGTAAATAATTGTTTTCGATAAAAAAAAAAAAAAAAAAAAAAAAAAAAATGAAAAAAAAAAGCATATGCTGCAAATTTCAAATTTTCACTTAAATTCAGATTTTTTTTTGCAATATACTATAACATTGCGAAGAAAGTGTGACATGTTCATTCTCTCTATAGATTGAATTATCAATAAGGCTCTTCAACTTCGTACTTAAAATTATTTGGCCTTTTTAACTTTTTTTATTCGAGCGTCACAGATGATTCTTTTGTAGATGAAAAAAAGTAAAATCACAAAAATACTGAACTGAAACGCGCGTCTGGCGTAAATATAAAATTTTAATACTGGTATCTATGATAAGTTTATTCGAGTAGTAAATGTTGTTTGTCAGTGAATTTGAATTACAACATACATGTATTTGGAACAATGTCGGAATTATGTTTCGAATTTTCAAATTATATGACCACTCACCAGTTTAGAAATTAATAACGTAATTCACAAAAATTATTCCGGTGATACTGTGATAATGAAATTGTTGGAAAGGCAGTTGCTATAAAAGTTAAAAACAAAACATCAAAATTGTTGATGTGATATACCTTGTATTTTTATAAAAAAAAAAAAAGAGTTCGAAACCCAATGCAGTAAGTCGGTATTTTCGTCACTTCAGAATCAGTAAATGTTAAAGTGTTTGTGAGACAGTTACAAAGTTTTGGAGTTGATAGATGTGTTTGTCGATAAGATATCTAGTTTAGTAAGGGGGCATTGGCTGTCAAATTCATGTTCACCGATTTGAGTCAAAAACCTCATATTTGATTTATAACATATTAAAACGTATATATTCAAATTATGAAAAGTCTAAAATAAACTATTTACAAGGTATGGGCTCGATAATATGTATCCTCGTTTCGTGTGTATTTTAGTCTAGACGCCATCTATTTAACTATCGAGTTGACCTCAGAAGACTGTCGACGGTCATATAAGATTTATAAACTTATATATAGATATATAGATATATAGATCTAAATGGATAGAGAACTCGAATAATTGTATTTTTTTCTAGCCAGGTCGTTTTAATTTCATATTATAGGTTAAAATATATGTAAAACATCGTTTTTACCTGTATAAGAATGGGTTTTGGATATAGAATCAGTCAATCAAATGATAAATACCTTTGTTTTACTTCAATAATGACATTCGTTTCCCTTTAATAACTGAAAACGCATAATTCATGCGTTATCCATCTCTAGTAAAGAGGCTATATTGAAGGTTACATGAACACGGATTCCATGAGGTCGAATTATTCACTTGCAAATTAATAAAAAAAAATTAATCGATGTTTCTAAGCTTTGATTTTTAAAGCGTATTATTGTAAAAAAACACATTTTAAATATATATATTGATGTCGTAGCAAGTGACTTTTAAATGGCTAGACTTTTCCCCTAAATGACATGACAACAAATTCCCAACTTCGCTGAATTTTTGTTTTCAACCATTAGTAAAAGCGGTGGTTAGTCTTGAAATTGTAATTTTCTGGCAAAAGTTTAGTTGAAGTGTTTGTCTGGAAAACATAGATTTATTTAGTTCTAAGGTCTTTAACATCTAGATTACATCACAGACTGACGAATAAGCGGTTGTCAATTTGTTCTGTAAGTAACATTATGAACGACCATGTTAAAACTTTTTTTTATGTCAATGTTTAACCAGGTAAAAACAAGTTCCGTGGCATCGAAACTGCCTCCCCGGCTTGATATTTGATTACATATAACTCATTTTCTATTCAATGAAATAATTTACGTTCGTAATGGATGATTTACATATTACAACCGCCATTACTTAAATTATACGTTTGAAGTCTTCAAATCCATTAGCATCAAAAATAGTCAAATTGGATAACAAAACTAAGAAAGTTATATTAACATATGTATTTTTACTTTATATAATCCTTTAACATTTTTGATAGATAACCAATCTATATATGTCTGTAGGACTAGGCTACTTCGAAAAGAGGGTAGTATACCTAAGTTACTTAATAATGACTTCACGGTTCAGATAGCAAACAAGCTAACCAAAGATATAACCTTTACAGGTACACACAATGCAATCGGCTGCAATTATAAACAAACCTACCATAAAACAGAACAAGGGCCATACGTAGAATCTTTATACTGCTTAATACAGACAAACCACGTAGAAGAAGATGCATGTTTATCATAACGTATACTTGTGGATTATCAGGTTGTCTGCACATTGATACAGTCAGTTATTAGCTGCGAGTTACAATATGAACCTTTTTGCAGCGAGCAATAACTGATTTTAATTGAATGGAACAGACCAACAGACCAACAGACCAACAGCAATGTTAACAACCAACAAGTTAAAATCATTGAATATATGTCATACATGGAGCTAATTTGACTGCTGCTACACACTATATATGATCAGAATTTTAAAAAAGAATAACAATCAAAACCAAGAAGTAAACAAAGACTCACAAAACCAAAGAACATTTACATCAACAGTTATAAATAATAGATAAGAAACAACACGAACTCCACTAAAAACCGGGAGTGAAATCAGGTGCTCCGGAGGGGTAGGCATTTCCTGCACCGTATACGGCAACCGTAAGATATAGGGACGAAAGATACCAGAGGTACATTCAAACTCATAAATCGAAAATAAACTGACAACGACTGGCTAAAAAGGAAAGAAGACAAACAGACAAACAATACAACAAATGACACAACATAGAACACTTAAGAATAAGCAACACGAACCCCACCAAAAGCTAGGGGTGATCTCAGGTGCTCCGGAAGGGTAAGCAGATCCTGCTCCACATGTGGCACCCGTCGTGTTGCTTATGTCATAACAAATCCGATAAATAGTCTAATTTGGTAGGTCACATTCATGAAAGGGCAGGGGATTGTAGTTACGACGTAAGGAACATATTCAATATCATTTGTGAAACGGTTATTCCATAACGGTCAACTAACTCGTGATGGCGTCCGTAAAATTTACGAAGGGATGATTTCAACTTCACCATTTGGAACTCTTGGTTTAATAGCTTCACTTTAAATGTCGTTTCACATCAGTAGGGCAACACATGACAAAACGGCTTAATATGTATACATATACCACATATATAGGTTCAAATGGAAAGAGGCCCACACTTCTGTGAAACCATGCAAATAGAATGGCATTGTGTAGGCGACAAACTACAAATACATGTCCCAATTCTTACTTCCATTTTACGAATAAAAAACCCTTTAAAAATGTACTAGAACTCACCCGCGAAATCGCGGGCATTTAGAGCTTGGTTTAAAGTAAGTAAGCTGTTGTAGGATGAATTTTTGTAAATATTTTATGCCTGGAGAATTTCAGAAAAGGTATAAAGATTCATAAATACTTGGAGACAGGACAATTTTTTTAAGCCCTCTCCCTTTTTTCCAAAGTCCGTTATTTTTTTGTTTTCTGATAAATTTCATTATTTTCGCGTTTCTGTATACTATGAACATACGTTTACTGTAAATAAAGTGTATTTTCTATTAACTGTCAATTTAAAGTTTCTTCTCCAAGGCGATCACCGCTGTATAGAGTAACTATCAACGCGAAAATTATATTGTCCTGTCCCCGAGTACTCTTATGAAAATTATGTTCAAGTTTAAAACGGGAAGTCTTGTATGACATAAAAGTTAATCTGATGACGAAAACAATATCCTTTATTTTCGTTTTTCTCCCAAAATAACCCTAATCTAAGAGTCATAAGAATAGATGACAAATGCGACTATGCATTGTATACCTATAGAAGAGGCACAATGATTGATTTATTGTGGAAGGAAGAGAAGTGACACACAAAATGTTTAATAGTATAGATATTGACTTTTGTTGCATTATACATATCTCTTGGAAAGTAGATTCCTTTTCGATTTCAGGGCTAGGACAGTGTCCATTGGGTGCGTTGTTATACAGACCATTAGATTTTTGCTACACTGTAAAAACGGTTGGCGTCATGGTATTTGACGACATAAAACAGGGGTGTACAAATCAAGGAGCGTCATTGGCTGCCGTGGAGTCTCAACAGAAGCAATTCTTCTTTCAACTCATTTTTGGTATTGTTGATTTAATCAAATACCTGACTTTATTTCTTTCTTTTTTTTTCTTTCTTTCTTTCTTAGCAAGTATTGTCGTTTACATAATTATACAATTTTAGCTCCTAAATCAAAACAAATCTCTATCTTTCTTACTTTCTTTCTTAATAACCAATTATTACCATTTATTCCACAAATTTACACTTTTAATATTTAAAACACTATTAACTTAATATACATAAAATGATAAAAACACCGAGTTAGACACAGGAATCGCGTCGATAATGTAAAGTAATCAAATGGAGTTTTGATCTAAGATTTATTTATTAGGTTTTGCTTCGCGTACAGATATTGCATGCACATTCTAGACGATTTTGAACTAAGAAAAGCTCCAATGCAGAGGTAGCTCTAGATACCGAACAGAACATATCCATAAGCTTTTTAATTCAAGCTATAATAAATGTTCTTCATTTGCAATTCCAAATATACAACATAGAGCAACGTGTTTAAAGTTTTCTATAGAAAGACGGGCCTTGTACACAGAAAGTTGTCGAAACAAACTATAAATTCCATTTTAAAAAAAACCCAACAAACGTAAAAAAACAACAGCCGTCAACATACAACATAGAAACAAATTACCTCAAGTTGACAAGATAGAAAATCACATTTTTTTAAAATAGACACGGAAAGATGCCAATAGAGCATAGTTACATACACCAACTGGAATGATTAGTCTGCCATCAATACTCAAATAAATATGGTGTAAACATTCTATAGACGTTACGCAATGCGTTCGGATTAACATTACGTTATAATAAAATTTTAGACCGATCAATGATATATACTTTATATTGTTTCCAGTTGGTCGATCTGTTGAACGAGTTTGCATTGCCGGAGAGAAGCAAGATGATTTATTAACCTGGAAATTAGATGATGGTACTCCGTTGTCATATTTCAATTGGGCCATTACTGATCCAGATGGAGGTGTTGTACAGCGTTGCTTAGTGCTTACTGCAGATGACACGTGGTTCGACACTGAGTGCATCAGAAATGACCCATGTGTGTTTGTGTGCGAGTTTAAATGATGTAGAAGTTTCGTATTTTTTCATTGAATGTTTTTGTAATAAAAACATTTCAGATCCTCGTGTTTTAGCCAAGACGTCTTACTAGAGGCTTTTATCACACAATTGACTAGAGAAGTGTAAGAAGAAAAATGACTGTAATTATAATACGGGTTTGTCTTTTTATTTTTGAATATCTGTGTCACAAGTATTATTTTTCCGCAAATCATTATATCTGCTACTTTAAAGGATGAAATAAAATGTATCGTTTATTGCTTCTAAATTACAAAAAATACAATTTCTTTCATTTCTATTAGTACCAACATAACGCCCAGTTTCAAAACAAAGGTTATGTAAAGACAAACGAATCCCTGTTATACATTTACGAAAAAGTACAGGAATGCATTTCTGTAATTAAAGTTGCAAAAATACATTTGTTACCACATACTTACATAATCTACATTTTGCAGATTAATATAAAATAATTTATATTAAGAAACAGTTTATTGTAATAAAAGATATTTTGTGTTGATGAAACTTCTGACGTCATGCATATTGTTAATATTGTTTGTAATATGCCATATGTATACACTGTACATGTATTTGAAGACACTGATCAGCTGTAAGGCGCGAAGTTGATCAAGAATTTGAGTAAATTATATAGATGTAAAAGGGATTAACTACAGCTTTCCCATAACAAACCAATATACCACAATAGTTATTATATTATATTTCTGATTATACTTGACGAATTCTGTTTTAAATTAAGCAAGTTTGATAAAGCAGAAAAGTCTTAAACTATGCACAAAGTTCCGTAAAAATAACAACACTTGACCGATCGTACACAAACTAACTATAACTGTCCTTATTTATCCGATAACCTCCACCTATTTACGTGAATTATCATTGAATCACCTGTCAAAAGTATAATATGTATGTAACATCTTAAAAGACTACTTGTATCAAAAAGGGATTGCTTTTTAATAAAGCTATTTTTACTGTACGCTTTGTTAAAGAAGTAGATTGTTTCAAATCAAAAGCATTCTTACAGCAAGTATAATAATAAGTTATACAACATTAAAGAATGTTAAAGTTCCTTAGAACTTAATCGGCTTATACGAAAAAAGTAAAATAACACAGATACGGAACCCAAAGAAAAATTTACAACGGAAACCCTTATCAAATGACGAAATCAAAAGCTCAAACACATGAAACAAATGGAAAACAACTGTTACATCAAATTAATCCTTCTATTCTCCATGCACTGCCTTTTGCTGCATTGTTGATAACGTAATCAGTGTAAAATAAGATGTATATTGCATAATCCATATCCGACTTGGTTCCGATTAATGGTAATATATCATTTGAGAGAACCATCATAAGAGTGACTTTAAACACACATATTTTATTTTGGCTTTAACTTGTATTCACTTATTTTGCCCACTGATACTAATTTATTCTCATCATATAACTATAAAAAATACTGCTTTCATTTCAGTAGAAAGTTTATATTGAGATAAATGTGAAAATGCATTAGGATTCCATTGAAAATGAAACATTTTTCAAAATATTTACATTTTTTACTTACTATTAGTATTGCAGTGTTCGACTTTTCATTATCAATCAAGCAAGATATAAAATTTCGAGCTTTCTTGAAACTAGAAAACAGCGGACGGTTCGAGTTAACGGGAGCGATTCAGAAATATATCGTGTTTTCAAAGATAGGATGTTTTACCACTTGTATACGAGATATCAACTGTGTAACATTCTTTTACAACAATTTTAATAAACAATGTATATTGCATTCCAAGGATTTTATCTTTAAACCTCCTAAATCGTCTGGAAGTGGATGGAATCATTATATCATCAATGACGGTAAACAGCTGTTTTAAATTTTGAAAATATATAGTAGTCAGCACGTAGTTGTTGACATGAATAGCATTTATAAGGTCATTTTTATAAATTTTATGTTTACAAAACTATGAATTTTTCGAAAAACTAAGGATTTTCCTATCCCAGGAATAGATTACCTTAGCTATATTTGGCACAACTTTTTTAAAATTTTGGGTCCTCAATGCTCTTTAACTTTTTTAACTCTATAACTATTTTATCTTACGTAGACGAAACGCGCGTCTGGCGTATTACATTATAATCCTGGTACTTTTGATAACTATATAAGCTACTGTGAATATAGATTATCTTTAACTTGTTTTAGTATTGCAAGAATGCGACGAATTTTTATTAATATGATAAGAATAACGTTGCATTTTGGTTCCAAAAGTCCCTTTCATTGGTATTGCAGCCATGTCGTATAGGGGCAGATTTTCTTAATGGAGGTATAAATGGTTTGAAAAATAATGTAAAATATCATTGAAACAGAACAGTTGCTTGGAAACATGCTTATACTCTAATCGACATTACTTTCATACTATTTCCACCTCTATACAAAATATGGCCCTATTCATTATGATTGCAAATAAAGTGAAGTGGCCTTTTGTTTGAATGCAAATATTTTGAGAAAGCAATAATTGTAATATTTGTTTCGTTAATCGATTGGTCAAATTGAGAAACTATTAAATGTATGCTGCAATGTCTGCATATGTTCAGAAATTGTAAATTATATGCCCGAACATTATATTTGCATAGGAAGTCAAATAATAGTATACAGACTAAAAGTCAATGTCTTCTTGATATGATTTGAATTGAAATAAGAACGATACGATGTACTCATATTTCAATAATATTGATAGTTTATTAGATTCAGGAATAATTTCGATATCAATGTTAACAAAAAAAGCGGAAAATACCAAGCGGTAATTCAAAACTCGCATAGGTCGTCAGAACTCTACAAAGCCATGGCAAAACAAAAATAGACAACAAGTTGTCAAAATACTACATAGAAAAATAAAGTCTGAAAAAAAAACCAGTGTCGATCCTTGTTCTATTGAAGGGTAAGCAGATTCAGCTCCACTCTTATACTCGTGATGTTACTCATGCTTAATACAAATACGGCAATGCGTCTCCTTTGGTGATGTCACAAGTAACAGCAAACTATGTTTATCAAAATACATATGTCTATGATAAAACTTAACACCCAACAGGTGCATTAGTGTTAACAGTGGTTTGATAAAACAGATTGGTGGAGTTACGGATTAAAGTAAAATTACGAAAAAGTATACATGCATACAAAAAAGAAACACCAGTTACATATGAATAGTGTACCAAGTTTGTTTCTCATATGAAGAAAGTATATCATTCTGTTTCGTCTATAGTCTTGTGTTAAAAGAGAAATTATTCAATGAAATACGAACAAATTATCGCAATCACATCATTAAGCAACATTGTGACATTATATCAGATTTTGGAGACCCCCTCTATCAATGTTTGAATTGAAATGTCCGAGGCTAATGTATGACAAATCATGCAAGACTGAGAGCATAAAATGTGACAAAAATTACCAATTCCCGTGAATGAAAACCAAGATCCATTAAAACGACATTGAATTTAAAATCGAGGGTTTCGGACCATGACATTTTTGTTCACCTACTTTACCGGATGTGATAAGAGGAAGGAAAATCTTTATTAGTTGGATTCGGTAGTATTCATATCTTCGATAATTACGCAGATGGACGACTTAATATTAGAAAAAAGTAAAATCACAAAAATACTGAACTCAGAGGAAAATCAATTCGGAAAGTCCATAATCACATGGCAAAATCAAATAACAAAACGCATCAAAAACGAATGGACAAGAACTGTCATATTCCTGACTTGGTACAGGCATTTTCAAATGTAGAAAATGGTGGGTTGAACCTGGTTTTATAGCTAGCTAAACCTCTCACTTGTATGACAGTCGCTCAATGATAATTGACAGTAGATAGACAGTAGAATTTATGATAACCGTGATGATTTCAACTGTCCAACTGTCTACACTCGTCTCATTTCTTAGCATAAACTTACTCTCGGCTCTATCGTATATCGGTCACATAAATCGTAATTGATACGTTACACCGTTGCAATTTTACAACATACGAACATCATTTTCAGCATTATGCTCCTATTCAAAAACTGCTCTAAATGAGTTGTGACGAAGAACGACTGAAAACCATACTATATAAGTTTATGGTGACAGTCACGAATTGCTTAACTGATACGATATGTTTGTGTCTTACTTCTATAGCGAAATGTTTTTGGAGTCTTAGATCTTTATAAACAATCATAAAAGTCTAATCAGTAATGCTACATATTGTTTCCTATTCCCGACTGATTATGGTGATGGCTGCATAGCTGCAGATGTGTACACTGTCGACGCACCCGGTTTCACTCCTCTTTTGAGTTAATGCGATTTCCTAATTTTTTGTTTATTATCTTGATTTATCTTCTTGATCAATTAACGAGATTTGAACATTACGTTTTCGAATTAATATATGGTATACGTTAGGGACGACATCAAAAGATCAATGAAGGATAAAAAACTTAATTCAAATAGTTTGGGGGTGGGGGTTAAACTTGCTGCAAGTTTTGATTATCCTACATCGATTTTACATATATCCATATGGGTCAATCAATTTTTCCAAAATTAAGTTAAGAGGGGGGTAGGGGGGTCATTAAAAAAACTATGTGAATTAAGTTTTTTATCCTACATTGAACTTTTGATGTAGTCCCTAATACATTGTATATCTATATTTTAAGTAATTGTAAAATATAACTGGATCTAAAGTGGCCTTCCAAAGTTTTTATTGTGTAACGTTTCTATCTACTGTCAATCAATAAAAAATTGAAAAAAAACTGAAAAGGAGGGTTTTTATAATTAGTTCTATCCTCACGTGTGCCATTCGTTAAACAGTAGTAATTTCATCTTCTTCGGTTAACGTTTCTATTTTGATGGGGTTTCTTTATTCGGATTTTCGAACTTAAGGAACAAAGAGAAATAACCATTCTTATATAATATCAAAATATCTAATAATGATTAAAAATAACGTATTCGCTAAACAGTCGATTCACGGGTTTGTGTGTGTGTGATTTCCCGTTTCAAACTATATGGACCGATGGAATTATCAACGTTGTCAGTTTATACCTTACAAATTTGACTTCAAAGAATTGATATGTTTGGGTTTAAATGATAATAATCGAAAAGCATTTCAAAATGACATTAAACTTTCTAATTAATATTTACGACATAGCTTCACTCATGTACTTTTTCTGTAGCAGTTTAGTGTTTCTGTTGTTTTGTTGTTTTCCTCTTATGAGTTACGTGTTTCCCTCTGTTTTGGTTTGTGACCCGGATTTTTTTTTGCTTATTCGATTTATGACTATTGAACAGCGGTATACTATTGTTGCCTTTATTTATGAAATCTTTAATGAAAGTTTGCCCGATTGAAGATATTTTCTATAACTAGCTTATCCAGAAACGCTCAAGCTAAACATATATTACCCATGGATCTATAAGTACCTGAATATGTTATGAGATATATGACCAAAAGAGACATACCAATAATTGACCATCCGATAATATAACCTTTTTGAAATACATTAAAGTTTTCGTTTGAATACCTGAGAGCCAAACCACGAAAATTCAAGATATGAAATGGATAACGAAGTTACCAGGACATTAACGCATCATAAAAACTATCTTTTACTTCTTATATTAACACTAAAACCCAAGCTGAAATTGATTTGGCTCTTATAATTTACATATGTTTTTATTCATTCCGTGCTCTCACTTAAATTAAAGCTGTGTAAAATTCGTATGTCCGAAGCGCTAGTCTAGATTTACCTTCAAAATCTTTTAAGTTTATTCTAAAAAAAAATACACTTTTATTACATAGAACTTTCTTGCTTATGCTGTCTACAAAAACACATGGTTTGGTAACTACATTTATTTATTTTTTACTGTTATAATAAGATCGCTAATTACAGATATTTAAACTTTATTGATAAAAAATTATAACGTTACTATATGATTTTATTCAAACAGGCTTAAAACAAAACAAAAATACACATTTAAACCAATTAGTTTTAGACAACATATTTGTTTTTCAGCCGAACGACCCATATCTCGTGTTCCCATTGCGGGTGAATCGAAAAATACAAAGGATTGGATATTGGATGACGGGACTCCATTGCAATATTTCAACTGGGGCCCTAACCAACCAGATGACAGTAAACAACATTGCTTAGAGCTTTTCACACAGGACAAGTGGTACGACATTGGGTGCAATAAAAATCATCCCTCTATTTATGTGTGCGAAATAAAAGTGATGTAGGAGTTATATACTTTATCTTTCTTTTTGCTGTTAATTTGTACATATGATATTTAGAAAACTTGTGT
Organism: Mytilus edulis; assembly: GCF_963676685.1. Classification (NCBI taxonomy): domain Eukaryota; kingdom Metazoa; phylum Mollusca; class Bivalvia; order Mytilida; family Mytilidae; genus Mytilus; species Mytilus edulis. The sequence continues at coordinate 48,602,947 of NC_092356.1, read as the reverse complement.
GAACGAGTATCAAGGATGTTCGTCTTTCTGATTAAATTTATTTTATGTCAATATTAAAAACTTATTTATGTACATCTATTTTGTTATCATTGATGTTATTAAAACTTTTCCAAATTTTTGTGTTAAAGGAAAGATATCTAACAACAGCAATTTGAAACCTGCACACATTTCTAGGAGATAAAGAACCCGAAATGATACCTAATATGTTCTCCAAAAAAATATACCACGTAAATGCTACATACGATATTTGTGTTTACGAAACGTTAGGAATAATGATAAGGTAAAGGGTTTGATAGCTTTGTGTGTATGATATTCATGTTCACTTTTCTTTTTTATGACTACTCAATTACTTTTTACCTCTTGTTTTACGCGTTCGTTTCCGTTGTGATTTGATTATTGTCAGTATCGTGTGTGTGATGAATAAATGGACTATAATAGGAACACCTTTATACGCGTTGTAGGTACCTGCTTTACTTTTTATTGTATGTATTGATTGTTACCGTATATTAAGGGATGACAGGCATAAGTTTGTCTCCCTGTAGTCAGATCCTACATATGCTTTCATTCACCGTCCTTGTTATTGTCTTTTATTCAAGGCTCCGTGTTGAAGGCCGTACCTTGACCTATAATGGTTTACTTTTATAAATTATTACTTGGATGGAGAGTTGTTTCATTGGCACTCATACCACATCTTTCTATATCTACTTGTTGGTTTATTTTCGTAAGGGCTTTACATTGCAATCAAGTCTTTACCATGTAGTGTTAGTATTCCATTTAGCACTCGTCTCATCTTTTTCCAACTCACACTGACTGAAATACTGGTAACCGCCATATTGGTTTTTCTTTTCAAGCTATAGTACACGCATGTGCATTGATGAGAATCGCATGACATGGGGACCATAAACCAAAGAGATGTCATGAATTTCCCTAGAGTTCACCATAAGGACATATCAATCCTTGTATTGTCTACAAGAGAAAGATTGCGAATCACTACTCGAGACTTCGAATTTACTACACCTGTTGTTAAATATACAAGAGCGTTTGCAGCGCAATTTTTATAAACCAGAATCAAGATTTAAAAAATCACTTATGCGTTTTCTCTTGTATTTATTTTGATATTTTGAACCATACATTTCTAAGAATATCATCGGTTGAAACATTTTTTCAAAGCAAAGACGTGAAGATTCTGTATATTTGATATTGGGTCTAGTTGGCGTACTTTATTTAATTTTTTGGTTTGTAGCAGTGCTGTGTCCCTTTATAAAAACAGCATGACGAAACATCTGAAACGTTTAAGCCAAACAGATGAATAAATTGATGACGAACGACTGAAAATAAAAGCCGAAAACATATAAAAGCTAATAAGCTGTTATTGTTGGTATATGTTTTGGTAAAGACCATTAGGAATATGCTTTTTATATTGAAGACTTGATCTTTAGATAGGCCACCAGTCTTAACGCCACATTTAAAAAAAAAAGCAGTAAAGATACCTTCGTTACACAGTGTGCAAATGACATAATACAATATATAAGGGGTCAGTAAATTTCATAATCGGTTCGGTTCCCTCCTACTCCATACGAAATTTACTGATCCCATATATTTCGTACTATGTCACTAGCACACTGTGTTGCTAATAATATTTAGCAACCTTTGACTTTGACCCAAATAATGTACCATATACGTTGATTTAAAGATTATGTTAGAATTTAGCTAAATACTACAAATGGTGATATTATCAAAATAAGAAGATGTGGAATGATTGCTAAATAGAAAAATCTCCATGAGGGTCCAAATGATACAGAAAGTTACAACTGTAGGTCACTACCGCCTTCATCAATGAGCAAAGCACATACCGCTTTCATCAATGAGCAAAGCACATACCACATGGTCAGCTATAGTCAGTTGTTATAAAACTTTGTTTGCAAGATTGCATAGATTCTTGTACTTTATTAAATTGGTGCGTTTAGTCTTTGCCAATATAATGGCATTGTATGCGACTGTTATACAAGTGAGAGCATACGCTATCTTTAAAACAAGGTTAGATACGTCATTTTCTGCTAATGAAAATGTCTGTGCCAAGTCATGAAAATGACAGCTGTTATCTATTCTATTGATGTGTTTGATTTTGCTATTTGATTAGGGATTTAGTTTGGTATTTTGTGGTATTTTACTTTAACAACAAAAGAGTCAATTTAAATTTTCAAAAAGCTCTGTTGAAACATTTCATATTGGAAGTATATCTCTAAGTTGATAGAAATGTCAAGGGCTTGCATGTCCTGCTTTGATTTTTGTGACGGAGAGGTATTGCACAATCAGAAAAATATAATCAATGATTTAAGAGATATACACCACAACGTTACAGATAATTGCATAATTCGGTTGACTTTTGTTGAATTACTCTGTCACAGATGACCACGAAAATGTTCTCACTGTCCAAACAAACGGAAATTCCATCCTCTTATTCTCGATTGTGACACCTCCGAATGTGACTTATCATCATGAGTATTACTAAGCAGGAACTAAAATAGTGACGCTCTTCCTTTGTTCATTGTGCTGTATTGGTTTGGTTCTTCTTGCTTTATAATTTGTTTTATTGTTATATTTTGCGGACTTAGACATTAATATTGACGTGTTTTTGACAATTTAAACCTGTGTACATTCACACCTCACTTGACTTAAACCATTTTGGGGGATTCATAAATTCTAAAAATCGCAAATACCATTTGTTTACTGGCAGTTGACATTTAGATGTATGTACTTTAACCAGTGCTTACGACTCCGGATCCTATATGTATAAGTTAAATCCCCGTGCACTAGTAATATCAAAACGGAAGATGTTTTACAAATGCACGTTTCCAAGCCATTTCTATCTAAGACACACATTTTGACTTTTCTCAAACAATAAAGTAAATAAAATTAGAATTATTGATTTAATTTTGATTAATGTAAAGCTACTTGGAATTGTGCAAATATATATTTGAATTCTTTCTAAATTTTCCTTCATAAAGATGATTTATTGTGACAGTAAACCATACGTTTTACATAGGCAAAAAATATAATACAGTTATCTCCTAAGTATCAAAAAGTCAATTATAAGCTGATAGTGAAATCATATCACATTTTCTTTAAATGTGTTTTATAACACAGTTATACACAATGCCACACCGAATTTACATAAAACTTGATACAAGTGCATAATCTCATCATATTTATCCTTTCATTCTATTCAATTAATTTCGACTTCCTCATATGTATCCGTATTATAAATAAGCAGTTTGAAAGAAGATTATCATTTTTAGCATACTACCTTTCCTGGCTTGACATCACTTCACAATTAGCTTATTAACGTTGTAAAATACAATCTTACTAAAAAGTAAATAACAAAAATACCTGACTCCAAAGAAAATTTAAAATAGAAAGTTCTTACCAAATAGAATTTCAAAAGCTCAAATATATTAAACAAATGGAAAACAACTGTCATAATAAGGTTATGTTTTAAGATATAATTACCTATAGCATTATCTATGTAGAAGAATTGCATGCATCAACTCATCTTATCTATCTATAAAAAAAGTTACACTGTGTTTTAATGTTAAAAAAAATGGTTCCGCTCTTTAACGAGAATGGTAATCTGATCTGTATATTCACGTTGCGTCCTATACCCGATTGGGACCATTTTGCTAATAGTTGGTTCGCATTGCGGGGGATGCATACCAAGCATTAGACACTAACGTACAAGTTCTTGGTCCTTTTTTAGACTGACTTCGTCCTTTTTTAGGCTGACTTCGTCCTTGTTTAGGCTGACTTCGTCCTTTTTTAGGCTGACTTCATACAGGAACGTCTCATGAAGAAACCAAAGAAGTTAGCATATTCCTTAACATGACGTTCCTACATAAGGATGTTCTCTCACTACATAATTAAAAATTTGGTGACTATGTTGAACGCATATATCCAATCAATCTAGAGATACAGGATATAAAAGACATAGTTAAGTCAGCCTCATATTTTGACTTGTTTCTAGAAATTGACAATGAGGGTCGATTGAAAACAAAACTGTACGACAAAAGAGATGATTTCAGCTTAACAATTGTGAACTTTCCATTTCTTTGTAGCTACATTCCAGCAGCGCCTGCATGCTGAGCATGTATCTCCCAAGTTATACGATTTTCCCGAGCTCGTATTTCCTATCATCATTTCCTTGATAGAGAGTTGCTGCTCAAAAGGAAGCAATTAAACCAAGAGTTCCAAATGGTGAAGTTGAAATCATCCTTTCGCAAATTTAATGGATGTCATCACGAGTTGGGTGACCGTTATGAAATAACCGTTTCACAGATGATATCGGATATTTTCTTAATGTCGTAACTACAAACCCGTTCCCTTTTCGCGAACAAGACCTACCGAATAAGACTATTTACCGGGGTTTAATTACATGACCAACACAACGGTAATCTATAAAATAAGTGATAAGACAAATGTAGTGTTTGTCGTTTTTTTTGTTTTATAAAGAGCTGTTTATATATTCCATTATTACGATATTACCGGATCTCTTGTGGAGAGTTGTCTCATTTGCAATCATACCATATCTTCTTATAATTTTATTAATTGCATTTTTTTTTATTTGTGCTGTAAGGATGCAGTAGATAAGTCCCTGTCCCTTATATTTTATAATCTTCATCTTCTTATTTTCATATCTAGTGTTTCGATCTGAAAATTAATTAATTTTTCAACTGATTTTTAAAGTTTTTTTTTCTTATCTTGGGCTGTAACAACCACTGTCCCAAGGGATGATTGAGCGCTCAACAACATGTTTAACTCAGTCTTTATATATAGTATAACTCCTGTACGAAGTCAAGAATATGACAGTTGTTTTTCGTCCGTTTGATGTTTTACAGCTTTTTATTTTGTCATTTGACAAGGGACTTACCGGTTTGAATTTTCCTTGGAGCTCGGTGGTTTGTTAACGTACTTTTTACATCATTTCATTTGAACTTGGATGCATAGTTTTCTCATTGACAATTAAACCACATATTCTGCTTTTGAAGAGAAAGTAAACAATAATGAATAATACTGCATTAAGTGACCTAAAAACTTGATGGAAGTGCTTTATCAAAAACTGTTAATCTTTCTAACTCCATTCACTCTATTCTTTTAAACTTTATTCATTTGAAAGTAGTTTATAAGAATATTTTCTTTTTAAGGATCATATATTTCCAGCTTCGATCCCAAGTAGAAATTAGCTTATGCACATTCGGGAAAACAATCTTTTAACAGTCTTCCATAAATTATATTAACTTAGTTAATGACGTAGTTGTAGCTTATTATAAGTATATTTCATTTTTTCTATAAAAGGAAAGACTGAAATAAAAACGGGTCTAAATGCTGATAAAAATGATTTTAAATTCTCAATGGTTACATGTTTTGGTAGTTCTTAATATTTACTTGGTCGACATTTCACTTTCATTCCAGCAAAGCATAAAATTTCAAGCACTGATTAAACCAGAGCAAAGTGGAAGATTTCAGTTAACTGGAGCAGTTCAGACCGATTATGTGTCTTCCAAAATAGGATGTTTTGCCATTTGTATAATAAACAACCATTGTGTAACCTTTTTCTACAACGATTTAACAAAATATTGTTTATTGCATCTAAAGGATTTTAAGTACACATCTACAAAGACTGGTATTGGATGGACTCATTATGTCATTAATGATGGTAAATAATTATTTTTGATTGAAATAGAATGAAAAAGACATAAGCCAAAATTCAACAAAATAATGTAAAATGTTGTAATTTTTTAAAGCGGAATTTTGGAATAATATTTCGCTATGAATCATGTTTTATTCAATTTGTCAAAGAGGTTAACATGGTTAAAGAAAATAGCTTTTGTATTGACTTGGAAGCCATATTTTTCTGTTTGAATCCGTATTCACGCGACTTTGAATTTGAACATTAGCTAAGTTTTTTTTTATGTTATGAGCATGTTCAGTTATAAAAAAAAATGAAATATGTCAACATCGATAAGCAGGGAAAGTCATATCGATGATTGATTAGGCCCATAAATAATAAATTGTAAATTATGATTAACATTTTTTTTTATAGTGATTTAGATTATAATACAGTGGTGTGACGGCTATATCCCTATTTTTGACATTTTTAAACATAAATGTCTATTTGTTTTGTCGACACATCATTGTAAATGTATTGGAATTTTATGCGACTGACATACAAGTGAGAAGTTTAGCTATATAAACTTTATTATATTATCTAATATTTTTCGGTTGGGGTAAATCTATTTAGATGATTCCTGTATATTTGTAGTTTTATTTCGCAAATACTGGTCATAAAGTCTTTGTTTTACTTGTCATAAGTGCTGTTTTGTTAAACATCTTTTATCTGCAAAAACGAATACCCTAAATTTTGTAAACTATTTTTTATCATATCTATTTATATTTATAGATATGTTTACATCGGATCATTTTACCATCGTTAGTCTTTTGAGGTCATCTTAGCTTGGAGGTTAAAAAGATTTAGTCTAAATTACGTACCATATCCTGATACATCTTACTAACGAGTTCATGTAGTGTAGATTTCTTTTACTTGTTTTTTATTTGCATATACGTTTAAGTATGTTATCAATCCAATCTGAGAACTCCGATGACTGGGCGTTGCTCCGAGGGAGTGTGTTAGGTAAATAGTTAGTGTTTTCGGAACAGAAAGTGATCATTTAATTTAAAAGGGTCAAATTTGATCAACAGGATCATATTTCTTTGTGACTTATTAATAGTCCCAGTAGAACATTTTTAAAAGCCAAAGAATGTCTTCTGTGTAAATTTCATTTTTTTTAAAACCTGGATATTTTCTTGAAAAATTAGGAAGTTTTAAATGTTGCTCTAAAAACACGGAAAAAACTTTGAATTGTAAGTGAATTATAAGGACAATATGCATCGTTTGTGTTCCAAATATGCATATCATTTAGAATAAGAATCAGAGTCACTTATAAAACTATTTTACAAACGAAATAGCAGTAAATCTAATTGCAAGTTTTCTCACACGACAAAACCTGATCTACATTCGAAAAAGTGGACCGATTAATTCGAGAAAACGCGTTCTTGGCCGGACAATATACCTACCGAGTGAAATTGAAAACGATAAAATTAATGTTAAAAATTTTGTTGCAAATAAAAAAAAAAATGAAAAGTGATTCTAAGTTAATGATCTCACCAAACATCATAAGAAATTATAAAAGCTTTCAAATTGAAATATGATACAGGATAAATAGTTATTAAATCTTGGAACGTACACACATATAAATTTACAGTGATAGTATACGTCAACAAGTATAACAGCATCCTGAAATTATACTGAAGAGATGAGTAGATGATCATTTCTGTGCACTGACAAATATTTGTGTATTGTATCTAGATGTCCTTGTTTAATTCCTACGTGAGAGTAACACCTCCCGAATCAGAAGCACATTTTTATCAAAGGGTTTTAATCATCATCAACTTTTGACATTTTTACCTGTTATGTCTGTTTAATTTGCTCACAAATTGATGTCGATATAATGAAATTGGATGCTACTGTCATACAAGAGAGAGGTTTAGCTAACTTTGAATAAAAGGTTTAATCCACTGTTATTCTACATAAAGAAATGCCTGCACCATGTAATGAATAACACAATTGTTTTCCATTCGTTTAATGCGTTTGAGTTCTTTTTTTTTTGCCACTTGATAAATGACTTGCTATTTTGAATTTTCATTGGAGTTCGGTAAATTTGTTTTACTTTTCTCAGAAAGTGTCACATATGATAAATGATCTATTAATGATGCTATCATAGAAACGTGGCAATATATACTAGAAATACAAATTAAACTGAGTATAACTACACCTTTGTTATGCATACATATCTATTTTAAGCTGATTTTGTGTTGCAGGGACTGGACGCTGTCCAATTGGTGCTTTACTTTACAGACCATCAGATGTTTGCTACACTGTAAACACGGTTGATGCCATGATATACGACGACATAAAACAAGACTGTAAAAACAAAGGAGCGTCATTGCCTGAAGTGGATTCTCCACAGAAGCAATCATATTTTGAGCATTTTCTTGGTATGGATTCACATCAATAATGGCATGGTCTACTGTTCATTTCCATTACTTGTGACCAACTTAGATTAAAGTATCTTGTCTTAGGGAGGGGTAAACTGATTTAAACAAAACATTTCTGAAACTGATGGTTGATGTCTTGATTGACAACATATTTGTTACGTTTGGGTGAAGTGTTTTTCAACAATCATTCGGCGTTTCTGTGGAAATCAAATGTGTTTCGCTTCTTTCATACTTGTTCCTGTAAATATATAATGGTAACTTCATACCGAACTTTCTCATGAACAATTAAAAGAGCTCGCATTATCTTTTTATTTCAATTTTTCATTATAAAGATGCTATCCTCGTACTTAATAATTCAGAGTTTGATGACTACATTGAACACATATATCCCATCGGAGGTGACATAAGAAATACAACAAAGCTGCAGACACATTAAAGTCTGTCTTATATCTAGAAATTGACAATGAGTGTCGGCCTTAAACAAAAGAGATTCCTATTTTCCTCGGTGTTCTGTATATTAGTCATTTTGCTTTTTGACAACAAATTATTTATCTGAAGTAACATTTTAGCAGCGCCTGCATATGGAGTATAATTCTTAAAGTTGATACGATATTCCAGGTTTTTTTTTATCATAAATTCTCTGATGAAGGTTGGTTATTAGAAGGAGAAGTTATGAAACCATGAGTTCCAATTTGTGAACTCTCTTTGAAAAGTTACAGACACCATTACGAGTCGGTTATTTTTCACATGAACGCAGACATATTCCAATTGTTGTTATCAACACACCGTCCCCATTTCCACACACGTGACTACCGCATATAACTCATCGCCGGTTTTAACTTGGATAAAATGCACGACGTTTGTCACATGTGGAATAGGATCAGCTTTCCCTTCAGAAGGATCTGAGATCACTTTTGTTCTTGTTTGGGATTTTGTTGCTCAGTCGTAGGTTGTTCTGTGTTTTCTTTTGTGTACTATGATTTGTCTTCTCTTCTTTTTTCTTTTTTGCTATGGCATTGTCAGTCTGTTTTCGACTTTTTGAATGTCACTTTTGCAGTTACTGACAGCTAGTTCAAAGCCAATAAAGACTAATAAATATAATGCAGCTAAGACTAAATTATTAGGCATGTATTTTTTTCACTAAAAAACACAACAACATTTTAACCGGATTTTTTGTGACAAAAATGTCTGTTATTGATTTAGGGATGTACGGCGGGCGTGCGGGCGGTCGGTCGGTCGGTCGGCAACCAAATATTGTCCGTTCATTTACTCATGAACCGTTCAACCAAAGCTTTTTAAAATTTTAATATGTTGTTAATGACAACAAAATGAAGGTCAAGTTCAATAATGACGATTTTGATTTTTACCCTTCAGGAGTTATGATTCTTGAAAGTTTGAAAAATGGCGTTTCCAGTCGTTTCCGTGCATTTGCGCATGAACTGTTCAATCAAAGCTTTTCAAATATTAATATGTTGTTACTGATGACAAAATGGAGGTCAAATTTGATATTGACAATTTTCACTTTTACCGTTCATCGGTTGTGGTTCTTGTGATATTGCCAGGACACAAATAAATGTTAATAAATCCGGTTTGCTGTCGTTGTTACAGCCTCTTGTTTATTAAGGTATGGTGTTAGTATTGTTAAACCGATCAATATTATATAACATTTTTTCCTAATTTTCAGCTGAACGACCCCATGCCCAAGTTTGCGTTGCTGGTGAGGAAAAAGTGCACAATACTTGGACATTAGATGACGGGACGCTATTGACATATTTCAACTGGTATTGGAGGGAGCCAGATGGCCCAGACTTAATGTGTTTAGAGATTTTCAATAACGACGAACGACGAATGGTTCGATATTTATAGCTATAACATTAATATTGCCTGCATGTATGTGTGCGAAATAAAACGTATATAGCATTTTCATGCTCAGTTATGTTTTTAACTCCTTATGTATATGAAGTAAAGTTTCCACGCTAACAATGGTTTCAACGATTTTCTTTTTTTCTTTGTTAAGAAAAAACTTATATTGCACAACTGCTGTTTTACAATATACTACATAATAGGGTATTCATATGATGAGTTACTGAACCTACAGGGGAAAAAAACGCGAATTCAACAATGCATTACTTTATTTCTTTAATAAACTTTCTTTATATACTCAACAACTGGTATCACATGTTTACGGATCAAAACCGGGATTAATTAGTTATCAAAGGTACCAGGATTATAATTTAGTACGCCAGACGCGCGTTTCGTCTACACAAGACTCATCAGTGACGTTCATATCAAAATAATTATTAGACCGAACAAGTAAAAAGTTGAAGAGCATTGAGGATCCAAAATTCCAAAAAGTTGTGCAAAATACGGCTAAGGTAGGCTATGCCTGGGATAAGAAAATCCTTAGTTTTTCGAAAAATTCAAAGTTTTGTTAACAGGAAATTTGTAAAAATGACCTTATTATTGCATGTATTGATATTCATGTCAACACCGAAGTGTTGACTACTGGGCTGGTGATACCCTCGGGGACGAAACGTCCACCAGCAGTGGCATCGACCCAGTGGTGTAAATAGTTATATCAAAGGTACCAGGATTATAATTTAGTACGCCAGACGCGCGTTTGATTACTTTTATCGACTTTCATTTCTCTGACCTTTTGACCACGAAAAAAATTGAACAAGTGAATGCCCGTTTGACCCGTTTGGAAGGCACATAATTTTTGTTAAATTTTCATTCATTAGAACCTTAGAAATGTACAGATAATATTACATTATCCAGAGAATCTATCTACATCGTTTATCACAAACACATTGCCAATTAATGTTATGTTCAGGGGAAAATTGATTAAGATTATACATTTTAGTTTAACAGAAAAGAGCGACTTTAGATATCAAAAGGGACATTTAAACTCATAAGTCGAAAAATAAACTGACAACGTCATGCTTAGAAGCTTATTGATTAAATGCCTATCAAAAGTCGTCTCAGTTTTCGAAAGTGCGTGTTTTGTGAAATTGTGGGTAGATATAAAATTGAGAATGGAAATGGGGAATATGTCAAAGAGACAACAACCCGACCATAGACAAAACAACAGCAGAAGGTCGCTAACAGGTCTTCAATGTAGTGAGACACTCCCGCACCCGGCGGCGTCCTTCAGCTGGCCCCTAAACAAATATATACTAGTTCAGTGATAATGACCGCCATACTAATTTCCGAATTGTACACAAGAAACTAAAATTAAAAAAATACAAGACTAACAAAGACCAGAGGCTCCTGACTTGGGACAGAAGCAAAAATGCGGCGGGGTTAAACATGTTTATGAGATCTCAACCCTCCCCCTATACTTTTGAAGCGTAGGTTGCTTTCCATGTATAACGCATTGTTGTTTTCTACTAAAATTACTCAAATTATTATTTGGAGTATTCGGACAATAACACCTTGTGTACCAACCTAGTACCAGAGTGAAACTTTGTGAACCCCACTTGTTTGGTACCGTCTGACAAACAATCTATTTGATCCATTCATCATATATTGTTGACCGTATCAAAACATCGTTCTGATTGGATATTTCTTATTCGTGTTATAAGACTTTTATCATATTTTAACTATTGTACTGCATGGATCTCATCTATCCTTTCACTCTATTCAATTTCTTTCGACTTCCGTATATTAATCTGTAAAAAAAAAACAGTTTGTAAGAAGATTATCGTTTCTAGCCTTATACATTTCCTGGCTTTACATCACTTTACAATTAGCTTATTACCATTGTGAAATACAATCTTGCTACAAAGTTAATAACAAAAATATCAAAAAGACTACAAGGAAAATTCAAAAGGAAAAGTTCTTTACCAAATAGAAATTTCAAAATACATCAAACGAATGGAAAACAACTATCACAACAAGGTTATATTTTAAAATGTAATTAGTTAATGATATTAACGGTACCAGTTTTCCTGCACCAGATGCGCATTTCGACAATACATGTCTCTTCAGTGATCCTCGTGGCCAAAATATTTGAAATCCAAAGCTTATATAACATTAAAGCATTATCTGTATAGAAGACTTGCCTTAACTCATCTTATCTATTTATTAAATATTTATACTGCCTTGATATGTTAAAGAATAGTCATCTGATCTGTATATTTACTGATTGCATCCTATACCCAATTGTTACAATTTTGCTAATTTTACTAATACTGGATTGCCTGGAGGGGACGCATACATATCATAAGACGGTTATATACATACGTTCTTTGTTCATTTGAGTTTCAACATTTTGCCAAGATTAGTACCTTCTTGGTGATTTATAAAATATAAACATTTGTAAACTGTTCTTGCCTCTTTATAAGAATCTTTATGAGGGATGGATTCTAAATCAGTGGATAGGTGCTTATCATCAAGTCTTCTCTAAAAAAAAGTATCTTTTTAATTAAAAAACAATCAGAGTATCGTTTGGTTTTTTACGAGGACATTAACCATTGAGAGTTTTCCATATGGAAGCCAGTCCTTAGAGAAGAAAGTTTCTAGTATTGAATTATTTTGGTCAAGATTTTTCATCTGTTACAGATGCAGCACGACGGGTGCCACATATGGAGCAGGATATGCTTACCCTTCCAGAGCACCTGAGATCAAGTTTTTGGTGAAGTTCGTGTTGGTAAGGTTTAGTTTTCTTTGTTGTGTCTTCTGTACTATTAGTTGTCTGTTTGTCTTTTCAATTTTAGTTTTTTGTCAGTTTACTTTTAATCTATGAGTTTGACTTTCCACCTGGTATCTTTCGTCCCTGCTTTACACTAACTATCATCATAGAAATGCCATAACTTTTTATTTATAAGTGGTCGTATTTTGCTTGCATGCACAAAATGTCTGCTATATATATATTGTGTCCTTGGAGTAAATTAAATTGTCCCTTTTAATATCGTGATACCATCAAACTTGCAAGTTGTTTTTTATCCCCTCTTATAATCCGCACTCAGTTAATATTTCACAATTGAGAAAAGGAGGTAATCAAAATAAGTGATAAGAAGAATGTAGTGTTTGCCGTTATTTGCTAGTGAAAGAGCTGTTTATAGATTCGATTATTTCAATGATCTAGTTCTTTATCCGGTCTCTTTTGGAGATTTGTCTAATTTGCAATCATACCATATCCCCTAATTTATTAACCGCAGTTCTTTTTTACTTGCTATATGGATGCAGTAGATGTGTCCCCGTCCCATATATTTCATAGTCTTCATCTTTCTTTTTTTCATATCTAGTGTTTCGATCTCAAAGTTTATTATTTTTCAACTGATGTTTTATAGTTTTTTTTTCTTATTTTGCGCTGTAACAACCAATGTCCAAAAGGATGATTGAGTGCTCACAAGCATGTTTAACTCAGTCATCTTCGAGAAGAACTCATTTTGTGTGTCGCTTCTCTTCCTTCAACAATAAATTCATCATCATGCCTCTGTGTCCTATAGATATCATGTATAGTCGCATTTGTCATCCATTCTTATGATCATTCTGTTTGGGTTATTTTGGGAGAAAAACAAAAAAGAAATGCATCCGACTAGACTTCTGGTTTGCGTTTTTCTGTACTATGACTATACAAATACTATGAATAAAGTGTATTTGCCATCTGCTATCATTTTCAAATTTACTATCCACGGTCGGGCACAGAGTTTATTAATAGAGAGGTTCTATATAATTTGCCAATAACCACCGTAAATGGATTAGTAAACTGTGAATTGATCTATGTAGTAAAAAGCAAATACACTTTATGTATAGTAATGAATGTTCTCGATATATGATCATGATATTGAATAATATACAAATAAACGCTGACATCATTTAAATTAATAGAAAACAAACCAAATAGGGGTTTTTTGTTGGAAAAAAGAGGAGACAGGCTAGAAAAACAATTGTCCTGTCCCAAATGATACCTTTTCCAAAAAATGCACACATAAAATCTTTAACAAAAATTCATCGTGTCACTAAGTATATTAAATATAGAGGGTCTCAATAATATATCAATGACCGCCGTGAATTAATTAGTAAACTGAGAATTGAAAGTAAAAAGCAAAGACACTTTATTTACAGTAATAAATGTTCATAATATCATAGCCGGAAGAAATGTCGTTCCAACTAATGGTAAATCGCGAAGGAAAATTTCGCTCCTTAAACTTTTATTTCAGCAGTCCGGCAAGACCGAACAACAAGCTCCAAAGTAAATGTCATGTAACATACAAAAAAAGCAATATGTATATATAAGCACAAGCAATTAAAGGATTAAGGAGATTAACAGATGACAAATTAGAAATTACAATAGATTAAATGAGTAATTAGTGTCCGACACGTAACTGTAAATTATAGTCCAAACTGTCATAGAGAATAAATAACTAAATAAATAGAGTAAATGCTTTTAAGACATTTGTCCAGGATTATAACACATAATCCGTGTAGAACACTTATGCCTAAATTTACGACAAAGTCTAGAATAATTAAATAAATGCAAAACCTAAATATACATTAAAACAAATGAATAACTAAAAGGTTGTTTAAAAACTATTTCATTGCAAAGTGCAAATAGTCCGGTCATAATATACTAAACGTATGTTAATATTGAAATAAATAGAAACCAAATTGTGGAAATTTTTAGGATAAAGGTAGAGGGGTTAAAAAAAACAATTATCATGTCCCCAAGTACCCATTACTTTTGATACCTTTCCTGAAATTCTCCATTCATTAAATCTTTTTACAAAACTCATCCTACAACACTTTACATACTTTCAACCACGCTCTGAATGCCCGCAATTTCGCGGGTTTGTTCTAGCATTTATTATCCTTGCTTAAAGTATTTCAGTTTCGGTTATTTTGGGAGGAAAACGAAAATAAAGGCGTTCAGATATTGTTTTCGTCATCGGACTAGCTTTTTGAGAAATATAAAATAATTCCGCTGTCCTTTAGGCCTGTTTTAGAATTAAACATAATTTGCATAAGTACTAGGGACAGGACAATTATTTTCGCGTTTTCTGTATACTATATCATATATATATATACTAGAAACAAAGTGTATTTGCTATTTACTATGAATTCCAATAGTTTAATATCCACGGCGGTCACTGATATTATGTATACTAGATACATCTACTATGAATAAATTGTGTTTGCTATAATTTACTATACATTCCAATTGTTAACGGGAGAGGGGGGTATAGTATATATATGTATGTTCATAGTAAACAGAAAACAGAAGGAATAAAAATCGGTATTTGGAAAAAAAGGGGAGTGCAAAACAATGTGCCCAGTCCCCAAGTACCTTTGACTTTCGATACCGCTCCTGAATTTCTACAGTAGATTTTTTTTTACAGTTTACATACGCTCTCCTTCCTCGCGATTTCGCGGGTGTGTTCTAGTACAAAAAACTCCTGTACAAAGTCAAGAATATGACAGTTGTTTTTCGTTCGTTTGATGTGTTATAGCTTTTAATTTTGTCATTGACAAGGGACTTTACGGTGTGAATTTTCCTTGAAGTTCGTTTTTTTGGTTAACTTTTAACATCCACTTTATGAACTTGGATGCATAGATTTCTCATTGGCAATCATACCTCATATTCTGCTTTTGAAAAGAAAGTAAAACAACAATGAATAATACTGCTTTAAAGTAAATTAAAACTTGATGAATGTGCTTAATCTAAAGCTGTTAATCTTTTTAACTCCATTCACTCCATTCTTTTAAACTCGATTCATTTGAAAAAGTAGTTTAAAAGAAGATTGATTATTGTTGTCTTTTAAGGATCGTATATTTTCAGCCTCGATCTAAAGTAAGAATTAGCGTATGCGCATTCGGAAAAACAACCTTTTAACAGTCTATCATACATTATATTCAATTAGTGATATAATCCTACCTACGTAGTTGTATCTTATTATAATTATATTTCATTTTCTCTATAAATAGAAGTACTGAGATAAATTTTCAATGTCAACCCGGGTCTGAATGCTTATTACAATGATTTTAATGTCTAAATGCTTACATGTTTCGGCAGTTTTTTACATTTACTTGGTATATAGTTGCCTATCATTACAGCAAAGCAAAAGATTTCAAGCTCTGATTAAGCCAGAGCAAAGTGGAAGATTTCAGTTAACTGGAGCAGTTCAGACCGATTATGTGTCTTCAAAAATAGGATGTTTTGCCATTTGTATACTAAACAACCATTGTGTAACCTTTTTCTACAACGATTTTACAAAACATTGTTTATTGCATTTAAAGGATTTTAAATACACATCTACACAATCTGGTATTGGATGGACTCATTATGTCATCAATGATGGTAAATAATTATTTTTGAATTTAAAAAAAGAATTAATGAGAAATGTACTACAATTTAGCAAAAATAAAATACAATATATTGTTACTGCAGTCAAACATTTTTACAATCAGAATTTTAAAATAATAATACGCTAATTAAGTCAGTATTTTTCTATTTGTATTTTTGTGCGTTTTGTTACATACATGATTGTTTACATATACTGATTAAAATTGTGGCACAATCTTTACTGCTGTGTCCCTATTTTTGACATTTTTACCTATCATATCAGTCTGTTTTGTTCACACATCGGTGTCAAGACAATGGAATTTTATGCGACTGGCATACAAGTGAGAGGATTAACTAGCTATAAAACCAGGTTTTCATTTGCATTCAGATATCGCAGATCAAATTTATTCGTTTATAGTGTATTAATGTACGTTTTTTGATTGAGTTAAGCCTGCCAATTGATATTTTATCGTGTGTTTTTCAATGTTGTGATGTTATGCTATTGTTTCAGAAAACAGGAAGGTTTGGATCCATTAAAACATTTAATCGCGCTGCAAATGTTTGCACCTGTCCTAAGTCAAGAATCTGATGTACAGTAGTTGTCGTTTGTTTATGTAATTTATACGTGTATCTCGTTTCTCGTTTTTTTTATTTTATATAGATAAGACCGTTTGTTTTCCCGTTTGCATGGTTTTACACTAGTAATTTTGGGGCCCTTTATAGCTTCTTGTTCGATGTGAGCCAAGGCTCCTTGTTGAAGGCTGTACATTGACCTATACTGGTTTACTTTTTTTTACATTGTTATTTGGATGGAGAGTTGTCTCATTGGCACTCACACCACATCTTCCTATATCTAATTATGAATTTTTTTCATCAGAAAATGCTTGTACCAAGTCAGGTAAATGACAGTTTATTATCCATTCGTTTGATTGGTTACAGCTTTTAATTTTGCCATTGGTAAGAGGACTTTCTGTTTCCTAGAGTCGTATGATGTGCTGTAATGTTCAGTTATTAAAATAAATAAAAAAATGTCAACATTTGGATGTGAAAGTAGGGAGTCACTAGCGGAAAAACCATTTCAATAATTGATTTGACCCATATGTTACACGCATACATGTAAACACTATACGGACTTCTCATGTAAAAAAAATGATCCTACACATAGTAAGGATAAGGTACAGTGCATTAGTTTTATCTTTACGATCACCATTTTAAATAAGTAGACCAATACAATGTGTCTGTTTCGCCACTAACAAGAGGCATGTTTTGAAGGTCTTAGATCTTCAAGTACCAGAATAGTCGTCTAAACCGTACATTTATCGGTTGTGTCCTATTCTAGATTGTCACAATTTTACTGGGTGTTGATTTGCATAGCGGGCTATGCGGTATATGAGGAGACATTCATCCTCTGGACGCTTAAAATCGTAATTCATACGAATTCAAGTGTTGACTGGAGTTATCATTGATATGTTCATATTATAAGAAAACTGTTAACAATATTTTGTAAATATCAAGGCTTTTCTACCTCAGGAATAGATTACCTAAGCTGTATTTGGCAAATTTTTAGGAATTTTTGGTCCTCATTGCTCGTCAACTTCGTACTTTATTCGGCCTTTTAACATTTTTTGATTCGAGAGTCATTGATGAGTGTTTTGTAGACGAAACGTGCGTCTGGCGTAAATTACAAATTTCAATCCGGGTATGTATGATGAGTTTATTTCCGTCATTTTTTGTCTTTAGATAAAACCATAAGTATCGTTAATTTTTTTTTTTATTTTATAAAAAAAGTTTTATCCACCATTTTCCTACATAAAGAAATGCCTGTACCAAGTCCGGAATATGGCGTTTGCTTGTTTGGTTCTTGATTATGCAATTTAATAAAGGACTTTCCGTTTTGAATTTCCATTGGTGTTCGATATATTTGTTATTTTACTTTTTACAGATATTGTCGCATATGATAAGTGATAAACTAATAGTGCTATCATTGAATCATGTATGCCAGAAAGAGATATTACAGATTAAACTGATTATACATTAACCTTTGATGTACTTACATATCTATTTCAAACTGATTTTGTCTATTGCAGGGGATGGACGCTGTCCAATTGGCGCATTACTATACAGACCATTAGACTTTTGCTACACTTCAAACACGATTAGAAGAGCGAAATACGGAATCATAAAACAGGACTGTAAAAACGAAGGAGCGTCATTGGCTGCCGTGGAATCTCAACAGAAGCAATCATATTTTGAACTATTTCTTGGTATGGACATACATCAATAATGTCATCCACTACTTTCTATGTTCATTTTGATTATTCAAGAATAAAAAAGAATAGCAAACGAAGATACGCGTATCTTGTTTTCTGGAGGAGTAAATCGTTTGGGGATATGTTTTCTTTTAATAAAGAAACACATGTGTTCGACTTCTTGTCTTATCTATATAATGCTCCAAACAGGTCCTTATGAAAAATTAAAAGGAGCTAACGTTATCCCTTAGGTACCGTGAATAAAGGATATAATAGTATACAGCGGTTTAATAGCAATAACTCGATTTGAACAAATACGGATCACAAACCAAAACCGATGATGAAAACGACAGAACAACATCAACACTAAACTGCTACACAAACGCCTACGTACATATATATTTGACAACAACTGCCATATTCCTTACATGGTACAGGACAGTTTAAGTTTAAGAAAATAAAATAATGTTTTAAACCTTATTGCTATCCAACTCTCCAGCTTATATGACAAAGTTAACAATACTGCTAAAATGAGTGCAGTACAAATAAATGAAAAAAATACTCAGGATAGATGAATGCTTAAATACAAACTATAATAGTCTCTTTCAACCCTTTCAACCTTTAAACCCCATACTAACAACGAACATCTTAATCCTCTCACCAAATACTTTTTTCCTGGTGATTGTGTTTAGCGCATCTCTCAAATCGAACCTGAAATTGAAGATATTACCGATCCCGTCCTCTTTTTCGCGAATGTAACAACCGAGTATATAAAACTTATCGACGGTTTCTAGCTGAGCGACGGGTGTCATATGTGGAGTAAGAATTGTTTTCACTTCAGGAGCAAATGAGCCCATCTGCGATTTTCAGCGGGTTCATGTTGCTCGGTCTTTAGTTTTTCTATGTTGTGTTTTATGTACTATTGTCCTTTTTGTTTTTTTGCCATGACATTTTCAATTTGTTTTCGACTTTTCAAGTTTAAATATTACATTGATACGTCATGTCATACTAATTTGTTCTGTAAAGACTGTAACATTTGTTCAACATAAAGTAATATTATAGTATTTCTTCCTCTTGTAACTTATATTATGATGGGACGTATATGTATCACAGTTTTATTGTGTTTATGTGAAGGATATCCCAATAATGGTGTCGTAATGATTGGTTCTTAAGGTGGTACCTAACACTACAGGGAGATAACTCTGTAAAGTCAGCTAAACGTTTTGATTACGTAGTGTTGTAAAGGGAATATAAAGCTTCTTAATGATAAAAATTGGTGTTTGTCAAACTGCTATATAACCAGTGTAATTTTTCTGACAAAACGGTTGGTTCAAAATTTTTTGAATTTTTTATAGTTTTGTTAAAGGGTCAAAGTAAGTACTTTGACAAATTTTATAAAAATTAAACGAGCCAAATTAATTTTAGTACAAGTGTTGGGTACCACCTTAAGGATTCACAAAAGACTTTATTTTAGATATGGCTAGATTGTAAAACCAGTTGTATTTATTAGAAGACTAACAAAGCTGCTCGATATAAGCGTTCTCCAGCCATTTTAGTTCAAATATTTGACACAGACCACACTTGCCTTGGGCAACAGCCTTTTATCGCAGTCCTAGAGCTATTTGGATACAAAATACATGCATTTGTTCACTAAAACATCAACAATATTATTACCAAGTTAGAGCATGCGTATTGAAGACAAATCATAATATAAATTATTTTATCATTTTTCAGCTGAACGACCTTATTCCCGAATTTGCATTGCTGGTGAAGAGAAAGTTTACAATACCTGGACATTAGATGACGGGACGTCATTGACATATTTCAACTGGTACTATGATGAACCAGACCACTTAGACCAAAAGTGTTTAGAAATTTACATAAACGACGAATGGTTCGACATTCAGTGTATTAACAATGACCCATGTGTGTATGTGTGCGAAATAAAAAAGTATATAGGAGTTTCAAATTAATTTTTAGGTATTCATATTTAATTATATATGTCTTTTAAAGTAAAAATACCACTGTTAATGTTTTTCAATATTCTTCGCCCAGTAAAATTTAATTTTGTTCATAGTGACCTTATTGAAAAACACTATACATAAACATGCATATTCAATTTTTTTATCGTCTTTAGTTTCAGATTTCTGTGTTTAATGCGTTTCCCTCAGTTATAGTTTGTTACCCCATAGATTTATGAGTTTTGAACAGCGGTATACTACTGTTGCCTTTATAGCCAAAGCATCTATATCATTGGTCTTCTGATCATTGCAAAAAAAATGTAAAAGGAAGATTAATTCATATTTTACATTGAAGTTTGACGTAACCTTTTTGAAATGACTTGATCATTTATCAAGTCAGTTTTCGTGTTACAATAGTTCGTGTTTTTTGTTTGGTTGTTAGATAAATGTTTACCCTTTATAATACTTTTGACATCAATTTTTTTTTTCTTATTTCGATTTAAATGACAGCGGAATTGACTGATATGCGTAAATAAAAAACTATATATAAAACTTATCGACGGTTTCTAGCTGAGCGACGGGTGTCATATGTGGAATAAGAAATGTTTTCACTTCAGGAGCAACCGAGACCACCTGCGTTTTTCAGCGGGTTCATGTTGCTGAGTCTATAGTTTTCTATGTTATGTTTTGTGTACTATTGTCCTTTTTGTTTTTATGGGATTTTTTTGCCATTAAATTTTCAATTTGTTTTCGACTTTTCGAGTTTGTATATTACATTGATACGTCATGTCATACTAATTTGTTCTGTAAAGACTGTAACATTTGTTCCAAATATTCGTTCTTTCTTTTAGAACATTTATTTATGACAGTCATATTATGCATGTTTATGTGAAGGTTATCCTAATAAAAGAAGGACGAAAGATACCAAAGGGACAGTCAAACTCATAAATCTAAAAAAAAAAAATGGTGTCGTAAACCAAATCAAACCACATATTATCTGTACTCCTGCAATAGTCGATTGTAGATTCCCAACACGCTGTGCCCTGTTAGTGAATATGAATTGATTGAATAATTACAACCACTGGGTCGATGTCACTAAGATTTAATTCCCCGAGGGTATCACCAACCCTGTAGTCAGCACTTCTGAGCTGACATGAATTATCATTGCTGTGGTCATATTTAAAAATTAACTGTTTACAAAACTTTTGATTTTTTGAAATATTAAGGCTTTTCTACCGCAGGAATATATTACCTTAGCTGTAATTAGCAAAACTTTTAGGAATTTTGATCCTCAATGAACTTCAACTTCGTACTTTATTTGGCCTTTTTAACAATTTTGGATTCGAGCGACACTGATGAGTCTTTTGTAGATGAAACGCGCGTCGGGCGTAAATACAAAATGTTATCCTGGTATCTATGATGAGTTCATTTACTCTATTCCAATGTGGTATATTTTCAACAATCACGACTAAAATCAAAATTAAAATTAAAAGGAATGCGATTGAAATGATTGGTTCTTAAAGATTCGCAAAGCCTTTTTTTTTTTTTTAGATATGCCTAGATTGTAAAACCAGTTGTATTTAATAGAAGACTAACAAAGCTGGCCGATATAAGCTTTCTTCAGCCATTGAACTTTTGGTTCAAATATTTGACATAGACTACACTTGCGTTCAGAAAATGCGCCTTGGGCATCAGCGTTTTATCGCAGTCCTAGAGCTATTTGGATATAAAATACATGCATATGTTCACTAAAACATCAACAATATTATTACCAAGTTATAGCATGAGTATTGTAAGACAAATCATAATATAGATTATTTTATTATTTTTCAGCTGAACGACCTTATTCCCGAATTTGCATTGCTGGTGAAGAGAAAGTTTACAATATCTGGACATTAGATGATGGGACGACATTGACATATTTCAACTGGTACTATATTGAACCAGACCACTTAGACCAAACGTGTTTAGAGATTTACATAAATGACGAATGGTTCGATATTGAGTGCATTAACAATGATCCTTGTGTGTATGTGTGCGAAATAAAAAGTATATCAGAGTTTCAAATTCAATGTGTTTGAATCTATATTTTTCGTTATATGTTTTTAAAATAAATATACCACTGCGATAATGTTTTTACGATGTTCTACGTCCAGTGAAATTTAATTTGGTGCAGAGTGACTTTATTAGAAAATACTCTGCATAAACATACATATTCAAACGGTTTCTATCGTCTTTAATTCTAGATTTTTGTGTTTAAGCCAAAGCATCTACATCATTTATTTCGTAATTATTGCAAAATAATGTTTATATGTAGATCAATTCCGATTATACATTGAAAATGACGAAAGCTTCTAGAAACGACTCGATTGTTTATCTTTCGAAAATCAGTATTTATTTTTCGAAAGTTCGTGTTTTTCGTTTGGTTGTTAGATGAATCTAACCCTTAGTAATACTTTTGCTATTAATATTATTCTTATTTCGATTAAATCTACAGCGGAACTGACTGCGTCTTTCTGTTAAATGTTATAGCGGTTACTATACCAGTAACTAAACAAGCACAAGACTTTGTTTAGATTTGTTTTTTGATAAAGAGAGATAATCTTGATTAAACACTGGTGTAAAACACTGGTATTGTGCAGACCATAGACCATTATACAACTTAGAATTCAAGGAACAAGATGTACAAAATGTTAATACTGATATATATAATAAATATATTTACAACCTCTTGGTCGATGCCACTATCTTTGGAGGTTTCCTCTCGGAGGTTATCAGCACTTTTGTGTTGTCATGAATTATTATTTGACCGTCTAGCACAAACGAAAAAGAAAAAAAAGAACAATTTAAGCCTTGTGCCAGTAAGTCCAGGGGTTTAGGTCATACAACTTTGCTCAGTGCTCGGAGCAGAAAAATCCAACTTTTGATTGGTTGATTTTGGAGCATGAGCACAAAAAATCTGACTCTAAAATTTTATGACTTCAAGGCCTAAACTGAATGCAGGTATTGTGGTTAACATAAACAGCAATTGTCGTTAGGCTCTGTCAACACTACGTTGAATCAAAGTTACACATCAATGAACCACTTCGAAACACACCTTTGAAATTTGTACTAACTGTTATCTTTCAGTAGATTTATATTTTCATGATTACCAAGGTAGACGAGTGTCAACTGTGGAGCAAAATCAGTTACCCTTACATAGCACAAGAGTTCCAATCCAATTTGAATTCGTTTTCTAAATCTGTATGTGTCTGTGTTTTTGTTATTTGTTTTTGTTACTTGTCCTTTTACAGTCTTTTATTTTGACATGGTGTTGTCTGGTTTTATTGATGTTAAGATTTTGTATTGCCCCTATTTATATACAAATATATCATGCTTCCAAGGGGTATTTGCCAAAAATACCGGTTGAGAGGTACAAATTTCCAGAGCCGTTAGGCGAGGGAAATTTGATTACTTCGAAACCGGTATTTTTGGCAAATACCCCGTGTAAGCATGATATAATTGTTTAATTCCACCGAATGTTCCACCTCAGAAAGTTTATTATATCAGGTATCATATGAAATTTCGACTTGAATGTATAATTTTTGTATACACTGCAGCTGTGCTATTTGCGCAATCAAATTGCATTGACCGTATAATCATTTCTTTTATGTACAGTCACTGACTGTATATATATCTCCCTTTTTATGATAATAAGCTGGTTCTCGGCTGACTACTACACTTTGTTCATCAGTTTCAGTGAAGCGTAATACAAGTGGATTCCAGTTTTATGTGACCGGTTGACAATTCGTTTCCGTTGAGTTTTATTTTTGACGTCATTCCAGTAATTTTTACTTCATTCGGTCCAAATTCAATAATGATGCTTTTTATCCTAAATATTTTATCTGGAACCATATCTTTAGAATGACCATGAATTTGTCATATTAGAATAGAAATAATTCATTGAGTTATTTTTAGACATGGTATTCCCCATCTGCCATGGTATTTGCTAGGGTTTTTCCCATCTGCCATGGTATTTGCTAGCAAATACCCCGGCATATGGAATTCCCTAATGGCAAATACCCCGGCAGAGAAAAAAAAATCTCAATATATAGAAATTAATGAAAAATACCATGATTTTCATCCAATCAAAATACAGCATTATTACATAAGGTGGAATTAGTATATATAGTCTCTCTGCTTTTAGAACTCGCTCCGACGCTTAATTGAAACATATTGAAAACAAATAAGAATACACACTTTATCATTCTACCTAAAGAAAATACCAAACTACATTCACGGTATTTAGAAAATACGTATTGAATCTATATCACCAAGTTGATACGATATTTCAGCTCTTGAGTTTCATATTATAATTTTTTGAGGGTTTCTGCTTGAGACGAAGCCAAGGTTTCCTAGTTGCAAAGTTGCAGTAATTCATTTCAAAGGTTTACAGAAGCCATCACCAGTTATCGCAATGCAGGTAAATTATCACGTCTTGTGGTTTAACGCTGTCACGTGGTGACCCCCTAAGGAACCATAGGTTGGTAGTAAATTTCATAAGGGGTTCATGACGTCACGTCTTCTGTTAATGGTGACGTCATCTTTTACTGTTGTTGTGTTACATTGTTTATTTTTCTCTTTTAAAAGAATCCTTTATTTTGTCTCAAAACTTAGACTCTGCAGGAATTTCTTCTTGGTTCTCATATGTAAAACATATAGTAGAAGAAACTGGTATGGATTTGGACACTTTGAAAACATATTCCTCACAAAAGATAACTAAAAATATAAGAGAACAAATAAAATTAAAATTGAAGCATTTTTATGAAAAACTAGTAAATGATAAACTATCAGATATAAAGGATAACAGCATACTCACTATTTATTATCATGTAAAAATAAATAATACAGAAGAAAAATATTTAACTTGCTCAAAACTGAAATTCAGAAAACTGATAACAAAATTTAGATTAAGTGCGATAATTTATTAATAGAAAAGGGAAGATACCTTAAAATACCAAGAGAAGAAAGATTATGCAAAAACTGTAAACAAATTGAAGATGAAATTCATTTCTTTTTATATTGTAATAGAAACCATAATATTAAAAAAGATTATTTTGATTTTTTGATAAATGAGAATATCCACTTTATAAATTTAAATGACATAGATAAAATAACATATATACTCAACCCAAATTCACACATTCAGGTAAATAAGCTAGGATTCTTTTTAAAGCAGTCTATTGAACTGAGGACAGGGGACTCTTAAAATATTTACTTTTATTGTGTATATTAATGATCTTGTTGTTATTTTTTTATTTTCATTTTGTTATGTTGTTTCACACACTATAAATATGTAATTTTATGGCTATAAAGATTTGCATTGAATTTATTTTTCAACAAAACGCAGCAGAAAAAGTCCAGCGTGCGATAAATTCGTTGTACGGTTAACTATTGACACCCTACGGACCATAAAGGGTGAATAAAATCCATAGGAAATTCGGCATCCGGTCTCACCACCTATGGATTTGACATCATTTGTTAGGGTTATCATCGTATGTGAACCCATGTAAGCAGCATGACGGGTGCATGAGCAAATTTTTGATTGGATGTTGGTATTCACATTGCTTATCTTAAGTTTTCTTTGTTATGTTGTATTAGTCTTATCGTGGGTTTTTTATTTATTCAATGGTGTTGTTTTCGACTTATGAGTTGATTTATTGTTCTAGTATCGTCCGCCACTCTTTGAATAGTATGAACAAGATATAGTCTGCTTGTATTTATAAGAGTGTGTTCAGCATTTATCAAATTTTTCCGAAGGATGAAATAAAAATAACAAAAACTCTCAGCAGCTTATTTCCTTTTGAGCGGTTAGCGAAACATATAACTGGGGTAAAAAAAAAATATTTTGCGATACGTAAGTCACAGTGTAGATACTATTCTGTACGCTATCCGGAAGTCGCGATTTTCGAAGCGATGATTTCCAACTGGCTAACAGGACGGTTTTGCCTACGGTAACTTTTCTCATCATTTGTTTACTCCTATATTTACAAAGTGCTTTGAACATCTTCAAGGTATATATAGCATCATAAATATGAGTTACTATAACAAAAACATGCATTAGAATATAAAATATACGTGTGCATCACATCAACTTGGTAGAAAAAAGTGAAATCGATGCACAATTTAACTCTCGTAGTACAAAGCAAATAATCTTTTATTGCAAATATTTGCATCAGTTTACAGTTAAATATATACTGTTTCAATATTCTTTTCGTATTTAAGTAGAATATTCGTATTTCCCATAAAAAGATATGTTTTCCTCGAGGATCCCAAAATAAATTACTGTACGATCAGTCTAGAACTGACTGTATTCTAGAAGCGATTTCAGATTTTTTTACTGTATGACCAGTCGTGATTTTGAAGAAAAAACAACAGCAATTTGAAGGTATATACGTGTATATGTGATATTATGAACTATCCAGGGAACTAAAACGTGTAATTACTTTCATCAGACAATACAAATGTATTTCTGATGAATTTTTTAGATGGCAAAATAATTGTATTTTTGTTCCATCAGTCTTATTTAAAATCAAATGCCTAAAACGTAATACATGATTCGCTTGTGGACTTCGTAATAGTGTATCGTTACAGTTATCTGTTTATAGCTATTACAGTTTTAAAGATTATTTACACCGTCCTACGTTGACCAATTGATAATAACATAAATCAAGCTAGTCTCTTTTAAAATAACAAAAAATGGATAAAGACAGCTTTGCGTAGGGGGTTAATTCATTTGATATAATTTTGGTAAGTTTACAGAAATAGAAGGTCCATAATGCATTAATCGAGTGAAATGGAGCAATTTCAGAAAACTTTAATGATTGGTTTAGGAGGTGTTGGAAATACCTGATGGGTGCCCCAATATAATGCAATGTTCAAGTCCGTATCTTATATAAAGTAACTCCATAAAAGATTTTTACTAAAATTCGAAATAGACGGTGCACAATACAGTCATTATCATTTATGATAAGAAATCCGAATAAGATTAAATAATAGTTATATCAGTGACGGATTCAAAAAAGGGGATCCGGCAGTTTGAAACCCTTTTTTAACTATCAATGCATTTGTATGGGAACATATATTTGAAATCCCCTTTTCTCCTAGATTGGACCCCCTCTCCATTTAAAAATGGCCGGAACCCCCAATGTATATAAAGTGGTTTTTGAGGAGATGCGCTTACAAAACCGGCGAAACATATTGTACCGGTCCAACGGACGAACGGACAGACGGACTTCTTTATCACTATAACCCCCCGCTTGACAAGGTGGTGTACAATTGAGTGTCAAAGAGACAGCTCTACATCTTAAACAAAGTGAAGGAACTGTGATCAATTATAAGCTACAGTACGGCCTCGAATGTGTGTAAATACATGCATTTTTATATAACAACTAAATCTGTGTGTTTGTACAATTTTAAGTATAACGGAGGACATTTCTGAAACTTATATACTAGTATACATCAAACCTTTCTCTTATTTTAGCAACATTTAAACATCCTTATACTTAATGTAGTAAGTCTAGTACACCCTATTAAGCTAAAAAATGTTTAATAAGTTTTCAGGATGTGAATGTATTGAAATATATTTGTGTTATTTAGAAAAATGTCACCTTCTAATATATCGTAAATAACTTTGAAATCACCACTAGAATACAGTGACATAAAGACTGATCATACAGTTTCAAAATATACAAGCGAGACTTATCGTACAGTGAGAAATTCAAACAAGTGTAATTTTCTTATTTCTTGCTTCAAAGATCTGGTTGAAACTTTTACCAACACTTGATATATACTTCATTTGGTTAATTAAGTCTGGTTTTTACGTTTATTTGTACACTAAGAGGGTAAAAAGATCGTTTTTAGGTTCGCCGACTGATTTTTCTTAGTGATGCACTTGAAAATCTCTTGATTAAGGCAAAGATACGATTAATGAGTGTGCGGAATTTAATTCTAAACCATTTGATAATATCGATGTCGGCTGAATTAATCATTAAGCAATGTACAGATGATCAACTTACCGTTTAATTCAGTATACCCATCAAATTTAAAATGTGATCCAAAAAGTTCTCGCTTCGAAAATCGCGACTTTCGGATAGCGTACAGAATAGTATCCACACTGTGTAAGTGATATTATTTTTTTCTTTTGAAAAATCAATCATTATAAGATGATTTTTAGGTTTGGTACACTGAGGTGTTATTCGCTCAATTTTATTATTAAGATAAATGTGAAGAGCAAAGGACGTCATAATGATGTTTGCAATTCAATCCTTATATGACGCTTTTATTTCGACTTGTCAACAAAGAAATGGTTCGATTCTTATACAACACTATCATGTAACATCTTTGAGGATCATAACATCCGCAACGCTGCATCTTTATAATATAAATTTCAGCTATAACTCTTTCAATAAAAAACAAAGAAGATCTGTTATAATTGTCAATAAGGATAACTCTCTACCAGAGACAAAATGAAGTAGAAGTCATTTCATAGAAACAGCATACGTAAACTGTAAAAATATGTTTGTCTTTTTCTTTCATATCTATATTTTTTCTGCTTGCGGTCACAAAAGTGTCTTCTACAGGATCAGACAAACAGTCTAGATTTACAGTAAAAGAAACGTACGATTTGGAATATTTAGCAAAGTTTCAGTAACGTGTGTGTTTTGCATTCAAATTTTTGAAGCAGAATATTGTTTGCTCTATCTTTTTTACCTTGCGATCAAACGAAGTGTATAAAAGGTTATGTGCTAAAACAAAACTAATAACCTTTATGTAGTATTTCTCTAATTCTTCGTCAATTTATCCCTTTCTGCATCCATTGTATAAACAAATTTAATCAACGTGTGGTTCGTTTGATATCAGTTCTTTATTGGTTAAAATCCGATTATGACGTCGAATTTTCTTGTTTTCCTCTGACGGCATGAAAAAAGGCGACCATGCCTGATGACGTCACATAGAAAGTGCACATCTTTTTGAAGATCAGTCGCAAAGAAGGAATAAGTTTGCCTGCGTATTGTTTGAAAATCATTTAAGAAACAGATTTCACCACCAAATCTCGTGTAATACGATATTTATCAACTCTCGACAGTTAATTTTTTAATATTTAAAACGCTCGCCTTGTGTTTTAAATTTGAAAATTTAACTGTCTCGAGTGGATAAATATCGTATAACCCACGATGCAGTGGTAGAATCTATATAAATAACAACAGCTTACTCATTTTAATGAGCATTTTCAATATTATTGTTGATTTTGTCTAATATGAGCAACTCATTTGGACTAACTAATTATTTTATGTAAATCTTATTCTATAATACCGGTACCGGTGCTACTAGCAACGCGAGGAAGAAACTTTCAATTGTTATTATTTTGTACAGCCTACAACTACAAATTAGACGAAAAATTTGCTTCCTCAAATTAAAATAACATATATCACTTTATAGGTTTGCTTCAAGTGAGAAAAAAAAAGACTTATTAAATGTGAAAAAAAAACGTTCGTGTCATGCCGCGCTTAAATTTGTTTTAAAGATATTTAAATATGTAATGGCTTTTCATGTTGATACAACATAATATAACTGTTTCTTGTATTTGTCACTGACGAACAAAATTCATTGGTTTTCCTTGATTTTCATAAATGAACTGAAAATTGACATCTTTTTTAATTATTAATTTTCAAGATCAAACGCAAGATATTTTATACATGTAACTAAAATAAAATTATGAAAAACATATTTTCTTTTACTTAACTAAACAATAGAACATTACATCGGCTGTCAGAAAAATATAACATAAAAACCAATTACAAGAACAACATACAGTAAAAACATTAACGTTACATGATATGAGTTTTGAGATGAGGATGTTGAAAATGTTATTTAATCACACATGTATGTTCATGTTGTACATAAATTCAACAAAGCATCATTGTTGCAGCAATAAATAGAACAATGTGTGCTTTGATGTTTTTGTCATGGTCCATAGATTGGCACTGTTATCTGTAATTAGGAATGTGTCCACTTTAGATAATGTTACATATAAACAATATAGATGTCGGGCAGCATCGGAATCCCGGTCGAGACATGAAGAAAAATCCGGTCTTACACGTTCCAATAGGCATCATTTCATCACAGTCTCTCATACATTTACACATTATTTGTTTTGCAATCATGCAATCCTGACTTATCTTTCTGTTTCCCATCATATGCCTTGGTGATGTGTACTGTGCATCAGCTGAATAAGATATGAATAATATGTGATATAGATTTCAGAAGATCATTTTAAAAGAATAACATAAATTGAATATTCATTGTCTTCAAATGATAATTGATACTTTCTTTTGCATTATAATTCGCCGTTTCAGAATCTAATGCATTGTGGGTAATATTTCCAAAAGCGTACACCAAAACGTTGAAATTGGTTGAAAACGTTCTAAACGATGGAAATTGAGCCAATGACGTAACGTTATTTTAATTTTTTTGTGTACAAACAATGAGATTACCCATAGTCCTTTAAATTCTAAAACGGCGAATTACAGGAAACTTTATGTGCGCGATCAAATATATAAAAGAATATGTGATATGAGTGCCGATGAGGCAACTCTCCATCCAAGTCCCAATTTGTGAAAGTAAACATTATAGGTCAAAGTCAGCTTAGAGTAAAAAGAATGAAATAAACACTGTGAACAAAACCTCTCGGTTACCATTGTGAACCTACAAATCAATACTATGTTGTTATTGTCCAATGTCTTCCTTTCAGGTCATTGGTTTCGAGTTTTACTATTCAAATGAGATTGTGAAAGTCAATCGAAAATTCAGAATATAATGTTATACAATACTGCATATTTTTTTGTACTTAACGTATGGTAAGATAAATCATAAAATTTGTTATCAAGTGCATCTATATTTGCATTGCTCCAAGTTCCTTGCCACTGGTTACCACTAAACATGCCAGTCATCTAAATATAGATTGACAATTACATACATAGTAACACATTAACAAGCTAATGAGATTGACTACATATTGTATGTCTATGCCTTTAGGGTTACATTCTAACTAATTAGAAAATGCATGCATTGCAGTACGGCTTGACACTGCATATCATGATTAAACATTTTCGTTGTTTATCATTTGATATTGATTTGGACAGCAATTTCATGTGAGCCTGTCAATTTTCAACGTGTTTTTATTGACAATATTGTCAGTATCAATGAATCCAACAACATATATTAAAAAACAAAATACCACGAAGATACCAAATTAACTCATTAGTCAATGTTAAAAATAGCGAAAAACATGAGTCAAAGAGGTTGTCTACAAATACACTAAAATAAACACGATTGAACAACACGCACCATAGAAAAAAAACGATGTTATCCTAAATACTACAGAATATTCAATTGATTGGTGATTGTCTAATGTGTTGTGGCTATATTACAATGCATTTTCTGAATACCCTTTCTGAACACCCTTGTTATTTTCTTGTTGATTTGCCTCCAATTTTCTTTGTAGTGTTGTGTTGTGTTGACTTGCTTGTCTTTTCTTCTTTTTTTGTCATTTCCAATGGCGTCTGTTTCACTGTGACTAATGCATTTTTATAATGTTACATAAAGACCTGCACACATTTATTTGAAAACGAAGTGTATGTACAAATAAACATTAACGATACGATATGTCCTAATATGAAAATAAGGATAAGTGCTGTGATTGCCAATTAGACAACAGTCCCATTAAGTTAAAATGATGTGAAATTTAAGCAACCGTGCGGCCTACAACAATGAAAAACAAACCATACCGTATAGTCGGATATAAAATGCACAAACATAACAAACATGAAACAATGCAATTGGCAAAACCAACAGCCTAATTGATAACAATCCAATTTGCGTTATACAAATATGACAGATATGTGAAGTTTTTTTTTTTTTGCAATCGTGCACAGTTTTAATTGAAATTGTCCCTAAATTGATGAAATTTATATAAGTGAAGCTACTCAAATTTCTTCGTTTTCAAACATCACTGACTTTCAAATATTTAGGTTTGCGAAATCCTAATGAAGGTTAATCAGGAAAAAAGATGAAGACGCACGAAATCAATTTTGTGTGGATTTTTTTTGCATTTTCTAGAACTGGCTCGATACGACTTCTGTTGAGTCAACAAGGTTGTCAACAGCTCAGTAATTAATCCTGCAGTAGCAACTTGATTTATGACATTTTCCCCGTTGATAAAATTTCATTTGTTTTATAAAATAAAACACTACCTCATTCAATGAATGTTGATCTTAGATAAAATTGAATGTTGGTCTTAGGTTCCTTAGTTTCATATGATGTCTGACAGCTTTACGTATTAATACATACATGGCTTCGAATGTAAAGGTTTACTCGTAACTGAGAAAGATAAATCTGTAAATGATATTCGAGTTCACGAACTAAAAAAGTATTGGTTATTTTGTCAACTAGATGGTTGATCTCAAGACATGTAAAATAAAAAGTAGAATTTCCATGCTGTTTAAGCAAACGGAAATGGGTCTTATAAATTCGACGAAGAGCGAAAAAAAATACAGTAAAACAAATGATGTGGTCAATTAATTGGAATGGAGAATGGAAATGGTGAATGTGTCTAAGAGATAACAACACGACTTGAGTACAGGATTCAGTCAAAGGCCACACTTCTTTTTCATTTAAATTAATTCGAAGAGGTAGAGAACATTATTCAATATACAATAATTTTAAAAGCATTCACTATCAACTAATTTGTTGCTATAAATGTTTATTTCTGGTACTGTCTTTTCTTTACAAAAGAGTGCACTTAACATATAAAAGACCAAGATTCCAAAAGATACAGCTACAGTTGCAATGTTCACTTCTTCAGATAAAATAGTTATAAGACGGTAATTTTGGGGCTTTATCTATGTCCGTCTAGATTTTCTGCTTTCAAAAGTTTTTGTATGTGTGTCTTTCCAAATGTTTGGTATAGAGCGTACATCATGCACATTTTATTTCTGAATTTCACATTAATAAATTGATATTAGTCTATGATGAAATAGGTAAATCGATATAACTAACATAGAGTATAATATTTACCTCGAAAATTTT
Source organism: Mytilus edulis (assembly GCF_963676685.1). Classification (NCBI taxonomy): domain Eukaryota; kingdom Metazoa; phylum Mollusca; class Bivalvia; order Mytilida; family Mytilidae; genus Mytilus; species Mytilus edulis. The sequence continues at coordinate 48,569,213 of NC_092356.1, read as the reverse complement.
GAAGCCCTATTCCAAATATCAAAATTAAACATATCACAAATGCATGATTTTCCATATCTTTGAGAAATAGATCTAGTTGAGAGATAATCAATGTTCAAAGTGATGCTTAGAAGTATGATATTTGGACAAGATGCAGTGAGTTTTATAATGGAATTTTTTTCCCGAGGAAAATGGGTTAGATGTCACGAAAGGTTTTTTAATATACAAATTTAGACATGAATCTAATAAAAATAGAATTTAAACATCAAAGATTAATATACCCAAACATGATACCACAACTGTCATTACGTATAATGTTAATTTTAGTGACAGACAGTATTTTTCATCCTTGTTATTATTTGCCTGTGGTAATTTTGATACATCTTACGTTAAATCATAATGGTAGTTTCTTTGAATGATGTAAAGATATGTGGCAGCTATTCACCTTTCAACTATGTTCGTGATGTTGATATCATTAGTATACATTATTTTCTTTTTCAGCAAAACATGGACAATACTTTCTTCATCTGTTATTTCCTGCACTGCATCTGCCATTTATAACCGAAGCCTCCAAATTGAAAAAAAAAACAAAAAACAAAAGAACTATTATTATACTGCAAATTGAGCGATTGCATAATTTCATTATTTATCTTTCGTTGTGGTTTTTACAAATAAACAGTCAAACAAAAAACCTTTAATAATTAAACCTGTTTAAACCCCAACAGTTAATTCATATATCATAATATATCATTACTTTTTTTATGAGAAAAACATGTGTTTTATAAACATGTTTTATTTTTAAAGCTTTTGCTAATTCTATTTTCATGTTGTTGAGCAGGTCAGGTTATAAAAAATGACGTCTGAAAGATTTGATACCGAGTGTGAAAATAGTTTATATCATTTAAATTGTAATGCAGTTTGAGCAGGGAAAAAAAGACGTGGATTGTAATATATTTCGTTTTATTAACTCATCGTGAATATGCAAGATATATTCGGCCGATTACAGTTTTTTCTAATTATTGGTAAACTTTACTGCATCCATATCTTCAGGACATATATTCTTGACCACACAATGATAAAAGGTCATTGATCTGTGAATAAATGTGCACAACAATGATAACATGATTATTGAAAAATAGTGAACAGTACTCAAGTCAAAATATGTGATCAGTACGATCAAAATTAGAATATACCTTGACATTTTTGATAATAAACCTTTTTTCAGACATTTTTGATTGCGTTTAGATCGAACTAGGCGGTTTAGTACATAAATAAAGGCAACAGTAGTATACCGCTGTTCAAACTCATAAATCCATGGACAAAAAACAAAATCGGGGTAACAAACTAAAACTGAAGGAAACGCATAAATATAAGAGGAGAACAATGACACAACACTACAATGTAACTAACACACACCGAAACGGACCAAGCATAGTACAATTATCTAACGCACTCAGGTCAAACGCATTTCTTACCTATCAAAATCATCATTTAGAGGTATATTTTTCTCTAAAGAAGTACGGGAGTAAGAATGGTGAATTCTTTTAATCAACTGATTTAAATAGTGTTGTGATCCCGTACTCACAACATTTCTGTTTCATTCACCAAACTATAGGTTTAAGCCAGACGTTGTCCGTTTATTTTCGATTTATGAGTTTGACTGTCCCTCTTGTATCTTTCGTCCCTCTTTTATATTAATCTGTCTATATTATAGTGTTATGAACATGATGTTTCTATATTGGCCCTGTTATTTTTTTCTTTTAAAAAAAATTGTCCTGTACCAAGTCAGGAATATGGACGTTGTTATATTATAGTTCGTTTCTGTGTGTGTTACATTTTTTAAAGGTTTTCTCTTATATTTGAGTGTGAATTCGCCTTACTATAAGACGTGTCACGGTACTTTTCTATCCCAAATTCATGTATTTGGTTTTGATGTTATATTTGTTATTCTCATCGGATTTGTCTAATGCTAAGTCCGTTTCTGTGTGTGTTACATTTTAATGTTGTGTCGTTGTTCTCCTTATATTTAATGCGTTTCCCTCAGTTTTAGTTTGTTACCCCGATTAAGTTTTTTGTCCATCGATTTACGAACAGCGGTACACTACTGTTGCCTTTATTTATTGATTCATGGTTAGCTGTATTCGACCAGACTCGATGTGTCAAAGGACAGTACAGCTGATCAAGACATCATAGACATGATATAACACATGGCATTATGTAAAATGTTAACTTCAGTTACAGGTTGTAAATTGGATCTTTGGTATAATCATATGATAATTGTGTTACCTGATCTAATAAACTGTATAACCTTTGTTACACCAGATGCATAATTTCGACTTTCAATGTCTCTCCGGTGATGCCAAAATATTTGAAAATCCCACGTTTATCAAATAGACCGATAAAGAGCTCTAAACCAAAAAGGACAACGTATTTACAAGGAGACAAGAAGAGAACAATTACTTGTTATTTCGGATATTACCCATGCCTCACTTGCAGCATCCAGATTTTTTTTCAAAAAAGCTATTGCACGTGCAAATTTAACGATTAATTATTAATTTCTTGATTTATCTTTTGTTGTGTTTGCTTTCAGAAATAAACAGTTTAAAATTAAAATTAAATGTTCAAATCGGTTAGAGCCATAACAATATATTCATATATCATAACATACCATAAAATGTTTTATCAGAACGACATATGTTGTATTAACATGTTTAATTTTAAAAGCATCAGCTAAATTAGTTTTTTTGTCGTAGTTGAGGTCAAATAATAAAATATGACGTCGGGAAGATTTTATACTAAGTATGAAAATAGTAATCATTGAAGATTGTCATGCAGTTTGGACAGGAAAATGAGTTGTGAGGCTGATGTGAAATCAATTAATATATATATTGTTTTATTTTATTTTTTACAATAGTTGATTTTCTTTATATACCTCTGTGTTAAACAATAAGTAATTGATTGACTAGAAAAAGAATACGGGATTGTAGTGACGACATTCGGAACATATTCGTTATCATCTGTGAAACGGCTTTGACGGTCAACCAACTCGTGATGAAGTCTGTAAAACTTATGAAGGGATGGCTTCAAATTGACCGGGTGGAACTCTTGGTTAAATAGCTTCCTTGTGGGCAACAACCCTCTTTTAAGGAAATTATGATAAGAAATACAAGCCCTGAAATATCGTATCAAATGGAAGATATATACTCCGTATGCAGACACTGCTGGAATGTTGCTATATAGAAATAGAACGTTCAAAATAGGGAAGCTCAAATCTCTCCTTTCGTTGTTTATTTTTGTTTTCAAATATCAAAATTTATTTGAACAAAGCTTAGAAACAGATAGATTGCGAGTCTCTGCCGAGCATTTCTATCTGGTTTCGTACCAAAGGGGGAGGGGAATTTAGGATGAGACAAAGAACAGTTATTTTCATCACAATAACTGTTCAAAATAAAACGTTTAGTGATAAAAATCAATTTGGAATAGTCAGTAAAATTGAGAATGGAAATGGGGAATGTGTCAAAGAGACAACAACCCGACCAAATAAAAAACAATAGCAGAGGGTCACCAACAGGTCTTCAATGTAGCGAGAAATTCCCGCACCCGGAGGCGTCCTTCAGCTGGCCCCTAAACAAATATATACTAGTGACTGTATATCACATTTGAATATGCGGGAGACCGATTTGATTGGTAAATTATCACATTTTAGTATAAAATAGGGATTTTGTATCATCATCATCTTCATATCATTCGTTTGTTCACCCATCTTTATTTAATATTTATCCTTTTCCTAAACACAACACGTTAAACGATTTATAACATAATTTCTACTACTTTTATCGCCGTATAAACGAAGTGACAATCTGATGTTTTCGCAAATTAGCAAGAGTTATTAAATAATTATGACAAATGAAATAATATGTTTTTTTCTTGTGATGTCTGAAGTAAAGGAAGATACTAAACGTCAGTATTTCATTTGAAGATGACTGAGTTATATTTTCCTTCCGACCGAATGAATTCTAGACGAACCTTTTCTCATACATATAGTGTCCGATAAATTGTTTAAAGGTAAATTTAGATTTTCACTTATACTATGACTATACAACTCACAATGAAACATGCTTAATTAGCTTGATGAAAAAGATATGCAAAATTGTTCATTTTAATCTTAATTCAGTTCTTGTGTCATTTGGTTTTAAATCGCACATACTCTTTCGGGTCACAGGAGAAAGTTTGAAATAACTAATAAGTGCAGCTATACATACGTTAAACTCTAAACTGCCACTTATGGTTGTGAAGGTGCAATAGATTGGAGTTATGAAAACAATTGTAGTTTCCCTCTGTAATCTTTATCTGTTAAATAAATTAAGGAACATAGCAGACCACAATGAAATACGTTATAAAGAAAACTAACTGAATTATATACAAATAGTTCAATCTGTTGCGAAAGGCAAAATGCTTCAATCAAACTTGCAAAACACAATGTTGACTGTTGTACCTCTATTTTTAGCATTTGTGCCTTTTGTGTCTGTTTGTTTTGCTCACACGTTGTTGTCAATATAATGAAATTATGTGCGACTGGCATTTAAGTGAGATGTTTAGCTAGCTATGAATTCATATTTAATCTACCCTTTTCTACATAAAATAATTTATACTGCAATCGTTCTGTTTGAGCAGTCAAAATGCGTTGACGTATATTTCTATGTCATATACAGTCACTGACCTGATATCACTTTTCCTCATGAATATTTAAATAGAAATTGCCGAAATATAATTAATTATTCATACGATCTATTCAACCTGTTCTTGTTTCCGATGTAATCAACGACTCAAACTTATTTCTTTTGCAATTTTCAGAAGAAAATCACATTTGACTTGTTAATATCTTTGGTTTGCAACCTATAAATCATTATGTTTCATGCTTATTGTTGATATTTAAGTTCATTCTCAAACAAATTCGTTTACAATTAATTGCGAATTTCAACAGGTAATGTACATTTCATTGTATTATATATTTTGCCGCCTGCATGATATGAGGCTCTTTTATAAAAAGGAGAGGTTTCCCAATTTCTAAATCAAATCATAACATTAACACATTAAACAACATTTGAAAATTCGGCCCGAAACGGGGAAAATGCAGAGCCTCGCATTTCCCCGCTTCTAAGCCTAATCCTTATATCGTTGATATGTCTATGCATGTACCAAGTCAGATATATAACAGTTATCGTCCATTCGTGTGATGTGCTTGAGCTTTTGATTTTATCATTTGACTTTCGAATTGAATTTTCCTTGGAGTTCAGTATTTTTGTTATTTTACTTTTTTACGCTCATTTTCACACCTGCATCACGGTAGATCTTCACTCAGAATGGCAAATGGTCTATATCACTGATTAAGACTGCATCCAAATTATTAACCACTACTTCATAAAACAAAATGATATAGTAACGTCACTTGGACAACACTAAAGCCGGTGTACGATCGGTCACTGACATTTTTTGTAATGTTTTGGTCGCTTAATTGCCTTTTTATGTTCTAGCCATTAGTCTGTTGCCACGACAGTCTTTTACCTCTTCCAGGCATAAGCAAATTTATGTTGTTTATAAATCAATGTATGAAGACATTACACAAAACCCAAAGGCATAGTCAAATTGTTAAACAATTTCGATCAACCCTGTTCAATGCTCTTAAGGTTATTAACACTTAACAACTAGCCGAGTTTTAAGAAAGACATATGCCTTTGTTTGGAGGTTTAAGGATTTCTCTAAGATCGTTGCTTCTTTTACAAATGTTTGTTTATTTTAAAAGGGTCTATTCAATAGTCTCTGTTAGAATGACAGAGATAAATTCATGTTTTTTTTTTCGAGTTTTGACTTACTGCAATGCCTTATAAACATGATTATTTATGATGTTATAAACCCTTCTAAACTTTTATCAACTCTACTATGAGAAAGAAAAACGGTGAGTTACTACTATCACTTTCTGAAAATACGTATGCCATAACTTTTATTTAAATGATTTTTATAGACTGTGGATTTTATTAATTTATTTGGTGTTAAACGCCGCTTTGAATGTACCTCTGGTATATTTCATCCCTCTTTTCTTAACACTATTGCGCTTTTTCGGGGCGGTATTTTATTTTGGAGGAAGCCGGCGAACCCGGAGACAAAAATACATCTCTATCGAACTATGGAGTAGTCACATTTGAAAAAGTATAAACGAAAAATACCGAAAAAAAGGTAAACTAAAAAACAGGAGGGTCCATATCAACTGACAAGATCAAACATTAAACTAACGGAACGAATAAAAACATTTATCATATTTCTGACTTGGTACATTCATTTTCCAAAAAAAACCAAAGGTTTCAAACAAACACTGGGTGAATCAAATGAACTTTGAAAGAGCTTATGTGTTAACAGGGAACACGCCTTCTCATATATGCATACAACAACCTCGATGTGAATCCACTCATTTAAAATCTAACTATCAGGAATATTACACAACATCGGTAACAGATTTATGTGATATCGAAAACATGTAGCAAGGGAGTCAAAATATATATTGATCAACCAATTTGTGAGGTTGAAAATTTCAGTCGTTTTCGCTCATAAAAGAGGAACAAAAGATACCAAAGGGACAGTCAAACTCATAAATCGAAAATAAACTGACAACGCCATGGCTAAAAATGAAAATGACAAACAGACAAGCAATAGTACATACAAAATAGAAAACTTAAGAATAAGCAACGCGAACTCCTGTTTTGAATTTTAAGGGTAAAAAATACACTCCTGATGATGAAGTACGTGTTGTTTGAACGAACACGAATTGAGATACATAAATGCCATACGATAAGGCAGAGGGTATGTAAGTGTTGTGAAGTGGACATTTAAATTCGTCGCATCTGTAAAATATCCTACTTTAAAGTCGTCAATATTGAAGAAAAGATCAAATTATAAAATATATCTTCCGCTTTAGCAAATTTTCATTGCACAATGATTAATAACTCAGGCAAGCAATTACTAAAATATGGATTTTAATATGACGTGCTTCTTTTGCTTTATGAACAACACAGTGATAAAATTCACGATATATCTATACTTAGCGCAGACTCAGAGATATACATAGTAATGGCTGTTACAATACACTTCCCACGTAAATCCACATGTATTGGAAGCTATTTGCAAACCCTTTGCCGATTTTATTGTTTTAAAAATTGCAATTAAAAAAAGAAAAAAATAACTTGTATTCTTATCCGGATGCATAATACAAAGAAGTAATGCACAAGAGCTCGAAGAAATCAACAAAATAAAAATAAACTGAAATTCCGCAAAAGTCTATTACTGATTTTGGCGCATTTAAGTCATTTCAAAGCATGACGTCATACAAATGAAAACGCTAGAGTTGAAAGTTGTCTGTTACGTGAGCCATCCAAATTCGTATAATATTGTATTTAAATTGATTTTTGATGTAGGTTTTGTTTAATTTTCTATTGTATTGCATTATTCGCATATTACTGATTTCAGCAAGTCAACATGGCGGCTCCTTAGTTACGAAATGTCAGCTTTGGATTATACGGTAGCTTAATACGAGAAAACATGTAAATAAAATTGGCAAATGTTTGGTTGGAGAATTAAAAGAATTAAACAGATTTTTTTCTAGCGGTTATTCGTGAAATTATTCATGCAAGCTATATATTTCTTTGTATGCTTGAGCTTTATCTAACGGGGAGTAAAAAAGAACAGCAACACACACAGCATACCCACTTTCGCTTCAGTGTTTTAATGACTGTGTTTGATTTTCAAATTTATTCCATTCATTAAAATGAACTTACAATTGGAATGTCAATAACTTTTAAGATGAAGGAATAACTGCTGCCAATATCCCCTAATATGAAATAGTATAATTTGAAAATATTGAACTGTTGCCTTTATTATATCGAATAAAAGTGTATAAAAGCACCCTTCAATACTACGTTTCCATTTAAAAAATTGCAAATATGCACACTATAACTAGGTTCCTATTGAAAGTACTTGCAGTTTGTACTTGAATTCGAAAACTTAGATTACACGTTCTCATCAATGTTATAAGCAAAGTGACAAATTTAATACTTTAGCAAATTAGTCTGAAATATTAAGTAAGTATGACAAATGAAACCATATAATGTTGTTGTTATGACTGAATTGTGATTTACGTAACCATTAAACAAAATTATGATGAATAATTCATGTTTTTCTTCCGACCGAATAAATTCTAATAGAAGAGGGACGAAAGATACCAAACAGGACAGTCAAACTCATAAATCTAAAACAAACTGACAACGCCATGGCTAAAAATGAAAAAGACAAACAGAAAAACAATAGTACACATGACACAACATAGAAAACTAAAGAACAAACAACACGAACCCCACCAAAAACTAGGGGTGATCTCAGGTGCTCCGGAAGGGTAAGTTGATCCAGCTCTGATTACTCATACTCATTGTGTATGAAAAGTTGTATAAATTCTTCGCAAAAACAAAATTATGAAAGAAGCCGGAAATTCGGCAAGACACATAGAATTAACTTTGTTATCTTATAAACGTAGTACATATCTATCTCTATACAATCCCTCTTAGAATTAACTTTGTTATCTTATAAACGTAGTACATATCTATCTCTATACAATTACTTTGAATATCAGCGCCACTTGGCCACCTAGACTTAACTAAAGTATTTCGTTTTCGTTGACCTAGTGTAACCTTTCCCCGTCAGTAGATTCTAGTAAAAACAGTACATGATATATTTGCAGGTTTGTTGTGCTGATATGAAGAGGAATTATGAATATAATATGTGTAATCAGTCGTGCATCACCTTCACTGGTGATCTAATAGATGGATCTGTTGTAGAGGTTTCACTTTTTTAGACGTACTTAGCCATATTATACAGATATATATGTAGGACTCGGAGGTGCGATGGGGACACTGAAGTGCGATGGTCATGATGATGTGCTTTGTTCTACGCCGAAATGTGATGGTTCTATCGTTGATGTGCAGAAGTCTTAGAAGACGCGTGATGGCTAGTTTAAATGTCTACAAATGTCCACATACAAAAAGAACAATGTTTTTGTTGTATAAGCTAGTTTACATATACCAAACATTAAATATTTTGTTCTTTGTTCTTTGTTCTCATTTAAAGAAATCGTTTATATTTTTCACTTATTTTTGTTTTGTTTTGACTTATCGAATAGTATTTGTATTTCAAAAAACTTCCACGTATTTCAGTCATTGCAATGTAGTACTTGTTTTAAAGTAAAATAACCTACACCTATCATGCCTATAGCTGTTCATTTCCGCTTCATTTGGTGTCATGTGGAGAGTTGTATCATTGGCAATCTAATATACCACATCAATTTTTTTTATATTTAGTATTTTGAATGATCGTATGAACGACTTTTTATTGTTTAGATATTTACTTTGTGCAGAACAACCTTATATTTGGGACTGAACATTCGACTACAATTCAACATGAGTAAAATACATAAAACAATTTAAACCTTAAGGGTTTTTTTTAAATACCGAAAAGGTACTGGTGACAAATTGAGAGGGCCCTCTCTGGCCGAGTGTTCTAACATTCTAAGTAGTAACTACTGTAATCACTAGCCAGTAAACACTGAGGTTGCGAGTTAGAACCCGCTCGTTCGAGTGCACTCGACACCAATCTTAATTGATCAGGATTGTCAGTTATCAATAAAAACTGGCTGCCACGAATTGTCAGTCATCAATAAAAACTGGCCGCCACGAATTAGCCCAAATGCAGTGCTTAAAAGTGGCATTAGAACACCAAAAAACAAATCAAATCAAACTAGTTGAGTTCTTCATTGACATTTGAAATATTATTTATGCAATCGTACATTAGCGTTACCTCCATCGCAGGTCGGCGTGGCTATTTACAAGATAACGTCACAATGCCAAAATTGCACTTTATCGTGACCAATAACGCAATTTAGCGCAAATCCATCGTTCAGCAGCGTGACCTTTGCGGTATGGAGAACCATCGAGTTCTAGAAGTCTACATATATATGCACATTCATATGCACCAATATTCAAATGGTGCTGTGAAATTCACGGCAAAACAACTTTAAATTACATCAAAACATATGACTTGGATAACCAATACAAGATTTTCCCCTAAGGATATATACCATTTTCTGTCATGTATGATGTTTAGAAATTTAACTTGGTGAACACTCTTTTAAATGTCACATAAATGCATAAAGGACCTTATCCAATCTTATGATTATGATGTCTGATAACCGGTCACTTCTGATAAAATATGAATATTACAAAGGAGGGGCGAAAGATATCAAAGGGACAGTCAAACTCAAAGATAGAAAATAAACTGACAACCCCATGGCTAAAAAAGAAAACGACAAACAGACAAACTATAAAACACAAAACAACACGAACCCCACTAAAAACTTGGGTAATCTCGGGTGCTCCGGAAAAGAGTCGTTTATCTTAAATTAAGCCGGACTAGTTTGTCAATTAGGCATTATAGTATATACAATCTATAATTTAAGTTTACTTAAGATATGTTTTATTCTTTAATGCACAATATTACAATAAACACAAAATCAATGTAAACTCTTAAAAATGTACAATGTTTTATCGAAAGTATTGGTTTATTTTAAAAATAAATATGATAGTTATATAATAGCCCCTTTTTTATTTTTGTGACTAAGATATGTTGAAACATGCTTATCCAATCTTATCATAATAGCTTTTGGAAAATTGTATTTCATTTGGTCCTTGGTTTACTTGCTCTAAACTGACAGCCACAATAGTAACAGTGTATCTTTTCAAATCAGTGACATGAAAGTATCGGTAACATAACAGGAACAACAACTATAAAATAAAAATATTGGGAAAATCACGATAAAATTAAAGTCAGCAGAACTTAAGGTTACTCTGGTGTCATCCTCCGTCTTGGATTTTGAAGTAGCAGATAACAGTTGGTCTAGATCTTTCATAAAGTGTGCAAATTGTGAGGTAGATGTAATTCATGTGTAAATTTCTTATTTTGTCATGTGGTCAATAATAAAATCAAGTCTATAAACAGAACATGAACAACACAGCCATAGGGCAGCATCGGTATCCTCGTTTTGATCTGAAGCCATATCCAATCCTGCACACCCCAATAGGAATCATTTCATCACAGTGTATCATGCATTTACATGCGAAACTTGTAGCCATCTGACATTGCGAACCTGTTGCGCTGCTTCTTGTTGTCTGCGTTGGGTACATGAAAAATGCATCAACTGAAATTGTACAAAACATTTGTCATTTTTAATTCCTGGACATGCAATACATTTTTTGTTTGAAAATTGTTTGGATGCAAATTTGGCATCTTAGTCCACTTGAATTTTGTTCATGTTTGTAATTATTTTCTTCCTCAAGTAGTTAAGAGGTAAACTTTTAACATCAATATTACTCACTATCTTCGAATTTAATCATGCTTAGTTATAAATAAAGGCAACAGTAGTACACCGCTGTTCAAAATTAACAAATCGATTGAGAAAAAAAAATCCGGGTTACAAACTAAAACTGAGGTTAAGAGAACAACGACAAAACGGAAACACAACACTGAAATATAACACACACAGAAACGAACTATAATATAACAATGGTCATTTTCTTGACTTGGTACAGGACATTTTAAGAAAATAATGGAGGGATGAACCTGGTTTTGTGGCTAGCCAAACCTCGCACCTTTATGACAATGTCAAATAGTACGGACTACAGTGTTTAATGTTTTGCCATATAAATGCATTTATAATTACTTATTGTCCCTTTGATATATCTACAAGTCGATCTTGATAAGTTAGTTCTTCTGTATAAGATATGATAGTAATACTACAATATAGCAAAGTTTCGTGTAAACGAAGTAGTGGCAGTAGCTTAGAATGAACAGATAAAGGTCATGGTTTAATGCTTTCCCCCTCTGTACGGATATATTATTTGGAAAAAGATTTTGATCTGTAAAGATGAAAGGTAAAAAAAAATTAGAAAATTTGTAAGCTCTTGTGTTTTGATAACACTTAACATTTAACTAGAACATGTGAAGCTGCATTTTGAATTAATGACTTAAAAAACTTTTATAAGGTATTTCATTTGACATTGCAAAAAGTAAAATAACAAAAATCCAAGGAAGAATTCAACACGGAGTCTCCATTCAAAAATGGCACAATCAAAAGACATAGCACATTAGCAAATAACGAAAGACAAAAATTCCCAAATTTACCATAGGATTTTTTTTTTATTGATTTATCAAGTAAAAGTTGACACCGTGTTTACTTATAAATGTATGAAATTAATTACACACCTAAATATTTTTTTATTTTTTTTTAGGTTTGACACATTTTTGAATGATTTATGTATGCATAGATCACCAAAGATCGATACCAACTTTTAAGTCTTCACATTTGTGGTTACAAAACAGTTATCACACATGTTTGACCAATCTAAAATCTAAGCTGATGTATTTTCAAGTCATTTTCAAGTTTAGTTGAAGTAATTTAAAAGTGTGTCTGGGACGATCGACGCACAATGTTTATTGACTAATATTTGAATATTTTTTTGCTTTGAAATCGTCGGAAAGCATGAGGTCTTGACACAAAATGGGATGATATACGCGAGCAATTTAACAGACACATTAAAAGATTTTAAAAAGAAACAGTAGCGATAATCTGAGATCGCTGATTGAGAAACCAGGATAATTAATTTTATTTTTATTTATCCATTTATGGCTTCCGTCATAACATGAATGCTCTTGTTGCATACAAAATCTCACTAATTCGATTTTTTTTTATCATAGAATTATGTATATTAAAAAAAACGGATAATGCCTTCTTCGGCATATAGAGATTGTATCAGACACTCTAAAACTATGAACCTTTTTAGCTTGTGATGGCTGTAATCCTAATAAGTTTAATTTCGTGACTAAACAGAATTATTTACTTATTTTTTTTATATATATTTACAACACGTGTTAGTATTCTATAATGTTTTCATTAAGTCGAGCAACTTTCAACCAGTGTCTACATGACGTCATATTGAAGCCTGTTTCGGCATAAAATAATGTCATGCAACAGCAAATGTGATATCTATCACTTAAAATATATAATTTATTTTAAAATAATTAAATTAATGAAATGCTTTCGTTGAACACAATGTGTCATAATTATAATTACCTTGAATATACTGCAAAACTATTCCAAATACTAATAGTGACAGAATGTAATAGCCGGAATTTTGCATAATTTGATTATTAAATATGGTTCCTTTCAAAGCAATGTTAACAGTAAAATGATAACGCAAAGTTTTTATTTCTTTTATATATGATTTAGATGGTGTTGGATTATATGTCACTAAAGGTGTGCAAATGTCAAAAGATATTCATATATCTAGTTAAAAGGGAATTTGGAGATTTATGTACCCAAGCATAACATCCTGGCTTCTTTACAAACATGATAATGTTTGTGACACTCGGCATATTTCATCCCCAGCAATTACTTGCCTCCGGTGATTATGACATATTCAACGTTAAATCATACCAGTGTTAATACTATTAAAGCATTTAGTCTGTATTAAGCTTTGTTTTCACACTTATATAGTTTCTATCCATTAGCTTCTTGAAGAACCGACAAATTCACACGTACTGCATATGCTCTATGACGTTTCCGGGTCATGCCTACGAAATACTGGAATAAAACAGACCCTAGGTAAACATACAAACGAATATTATATACTAATAAGTAATGTGATATGGAATTTTCTTCGGATATCTTAAAAAATTCCACACAATTTCTTTGTTATACCATTTTTGGGGTATTCGACCATAATGATAACAGGAACACATTATCTGGGAACAACTGATGAGTTGTTATATAAGAATAGCTTTTACTGTAATTGCTGTCCTTGTCTTATTTGTGGTTTGATTTAGTCGGGTAATGATGCTGTCATCATTTGTGGTTAGAATTGGTCGAGTAATGATATTCTCGTTATTTTTCGGTTTGATTTGGTCGTGTAATGCGATTGTCGTCATTTTGTGGTTTGGTTTGGTCGGTTAATGCGATTATCGTTATTTTGTGGTTTGGGTTTGCAAAAACGGAACTGCAACAAAAACAAACGCCACCATACATAGAAACGGAATATTTAATAACTGCCATAGTGTTGACTTGGTACAGGACATTTGAAAAAAAACAGTGGTGAATTGAATCTGGTTTTCTGGCTAGCCAAACCTCAAGCTAAAAAAAAATCAATAAAAATTTAATGATGTATTTTTAATTGGAAAATGTACTTGTAAACCATTGTCTGTTTGAGCACATTTACAAGCTTATCAGAAAAATTGGTATTTTATAGGACCGTGATGTGTGTCCCAAACCCCAAAACTGTAAGCCATTAAAGCCACAGACATAATTTAAACAAGTGAAACTAGAGGCTCTAAAGAGCCTGTGTCGCTCACCTTGGTCTATGTGAATATTAAACAATGGACACAGATGGATTCATGACAAAAGTGTGTTTTGGTGATGGTGATGTGTTTGTAGATCTTACTTTACTAAACATTCTTGCTGCTTACAATTATCTCTATCTCTAACAGTACTTTCTGTGGAAAATGTTATTGAAAATCTTCAAATTTTAAGAAAATTGTTAAAAATTGACTATGAAGGGCAATAACTCCTTAGGGGGTCAATTGACTATTTTGGTCGTACTGACTTATTTTTAGTTCTTACTTTGCTGTACATTATTGCTGTTTACAGTTTATCTCTATCTATAATAATATTCAAGATAATAACAAAAAAACAGCAAAATTTCCTCAAAATTACTAAGTCAGGGGCAGCAACCTAACAACCGATTATCTGATTAATCTAAAAATTTCAGAGCAGATAAATGTTGACCTGATAAACCATTTTACTCAGTCAGATTTGCTCTAAATGCTTTGGGTTTTGAGTTATAAGCCAAAAACTGCATTTTACCCCATGTTCTATTTTTAGCCATGACGGCCATCTTGGTTGGATGGCCGGGTCACCGGACACATTTTTCAAACTACTAACCCAAAAGATGATTGTGGCCAAGTTTGGATTAATTTGGCCAAGTAGTTTCAGAGGAGAAGATTTTTGTAAAAGATTACTAAGATTTACGAAAATGGTTAAAAATTGACTATAAAGGGCAATAACTCCTAAAGGGGTCAACTGACCATTTCAGTCATGTTGACTTATTTGTAAATCTTACTTTGCTGAACATTATTGCTGTTTATAGTTTATCTCTATCTATAATAATATTCAAGATAATAACCAAAAAGAGCAAAATTTCCTTAAAATTACTAGTTCAGGGGCAGCAACCCAACAACGGGTTATCCGATTCATCTGAAAATTTCAGGGCAGATAGATCTTGAACTGATAAACCATTTCACTCAGTCAAATTCGCTCTAAATGCTTTGGGTTTTGAGTTATAAGCCAAAAACTGCATTTTACCCCATGTTCTATTTTTAGCCATGGTGGCCATCTTGGTTTGATGGCCAGTTCACCGGACACATTTTTCAAACTACTAACCCAAAAGATGATTGTAGCCAAGTTTGGATTAATTTGGCCGAGTAGTTTCAGAGGAGAAGATTTTTGTAAAATATTACTAAGATTTACGAAAATGGTTAAAAATTGACTATAAAGGGCAATAACTCCTAAAGGGATCAACTGACCATTTCAGTCATGTTGACTTATTTGTAAATCTTACTTTGCTGAACATTATTGCTGTTTACTGTTTATCTCTATCTATAATATTATTCAAGATAATAACCAAAAACAGCAAAATTTCCTTAAAATTACTAATTCAGGGGCAGCAACCCAACAACTGGTTATCCAATTCATCTGAAAATTTCAGGGCAGATAGATCTTCACCTGTTTAACTATTCTACCCTGTCAGATTTGCTTTAAATGCTTTGGTTTTTGAGTTATAAGCCAAAAACTGCATTTTACCCCTATGTTCTATTTTTAGCCATGGCGGCCATCTTGGATGGTTGGCCGGGTCACCGGACACATTTTTTAAACTAGATACCCCAATGATGATTGTGGCCAAGTTTGGTTTAATTTGGCCCAGTAGTTTCAGAGGAGAAGATTTTTGTAAAAGTTAACGACGACGACGGACGACGGACGCCAAGTGATGAGAAAAGCTAACTTGGCCTTTTAGGCCAGGTGAGCTAAAAACTACTTGAAGAAACCTTTTCAATTACTTTGATTTCAACGAAAAAAGCCACATGTAAAAAATAACACCTAGTTATTGCAAACCTTTTAATTCAATGGGAGCATAAAACAACAAACCTATACAGAATCTTTAACCATCAACTCATGATACTATATTTGTACAAATTTATAGGTATAATTTGTCATTCATGTAGTTATTGTTCTAGACTAATTTGTTAACACTTAGAAAGAATAATTACCTTATTTTTTTTAATACTGTCATTAATTTTCTTAGTAAATGTTGTTATAACACTTAACATATAAGAATGTAATACCTTCTTTTATAGATGAGTTTTTAAGACCATTTCCAAAGACAGATATATTTTTTATCTTGATGAAAAGTTATTATGATAATCAGCTCTGTGAGACAGAAACTTGTAATTTCTAGTAAAGCATTAAATTGTCACTTAACTAAAAATGTCATTATATTGATATTTGTTATTACCTTTTTCCTAGACACATTTATTTACGTGTTTATTTATATAAAAATGCTAAGGGGTAAAATATCTGAGTGACTCTCAACCTTGCCCCCAACATAAGACAGTGGTATTACAGGAAACAGTAAACACTGCGACTCGCCTGCAACTACTACGGTCAGTGTATATGTGTAATGTTGACTTACATTAACAAATCTTTTTTCATTTTTCATTAAAATACAGGGAAAATATTGAACTATTTGCTCTTAACAGCATGTGTCCCACACCTTGGTGTGTCTTTTCAACATTATAGACTAGAATATATTCAGTGAATTTGAATTGATCAATTTCCCCATCTCAGCACTAATATACCAAATTTGCCTGCATACGGGATATACATTTCCCGACTCGTTAGGTACTCAAAGCTTGCTGATTGTACTCAAAATTAAGAAAAACATCACCCGTGTATGGGCAGAACGTTGGTGACAAATAACGTCTCTTTCCTTTTCTTAAAAAGTTCATCTGAAGATACCAAGACCTTGTTGATAAATATTCCGCATCAACATCACAATAATACATGGTCTTGAAATGCAGATTCTCGGTAAAGACGTTCTTAATGTTCTTTTTATTTGTCTTAGCATATAATTAACCTTTACTGTTTAGTCTTTATTTGGTTATATCCTTTTGGTGTGGCTACGTAAAATTCAGTAATTATGTTGTGCTCATGTAGCTATGGTAATTCTTTTTTCAATTTTTGCCAATGTTTTGCCATTAGTTTTTATAACTATATAGCAAATGATGATTGTGGCCACAAGTTTCAAAAGAGAAAAAAATTCTTAAAGTTAACAGTCTACAACAACCGAATACCAAAGACTCCAAGAATTGAGAAAGCTCACTTGGCAATTAGTAAGCTGATGATGCCCTCATCAATAATAAAAAAAAAACTTTTTATTGATAGTAAGTGAATTTAATCAACTATAAAATTAAAACAATAATGGTACAATCAAAATAAGTTTTGAGCAGTTACCACATAATGATACAATTAAAAGTTTTACATGTTTTTTCAAGCACCTGCAATGTTATATGCTAGTATATTACAATATATGTAAAATACAGAAATCTGGAATGCAATAAATTAGTCTATATATCTACATAGTTTGATTAATTAGTTAAAATTACTTTTACAAAGACTAATATGACATAACAGGTATCGAGTATAATTTTCCTGTTGTCAGCACTAAGAAATATTTTTGCAATATTAAGTCCAACCGTGTCATAAAATTTAACTAGAGGCTCTCAAGAGCCTGTGTCGCTCACCTTGGTCTATGTGCATATTAAACAATGGACACAGATAAATTCATGACATAACTGTGTTTTGGTGATGGTGATGTGTTTGTAGATCTTACTATACTGAACTCTTGTTGCTACAATTATCTCAATCTATAATGAACTTGGGCCAGTAATTACAGTGGAAAATATTTTCTAAAAATTTACAAAAATTTATGAAAAATGCTAAAAATTAACTAAAAAATTTGAGGGCAGAAAGATACCTGATAGACAATTTAACCCATGTCAGATTTTCTCTAAATGCTTCGGCTTTTGAGTTATAAGCCAAAAACTGCATTTTACCCCTATGTTCTATTTTTAGCCGTGGCAGCCATTTTGGTTGGATGGCCGGGTCACCGGACACATTTTTTTCAATTAGATACCCCAAAGATGATTGTGGCCAAGTTTGGATTAATTTGGCCCAGTAGTAACAGAGGAGAAGATTTTTGTAAAAGATTTCTAAGATTTACGAAAAATGGTTAAAAATTGACTATAAAGGTCAATAACTCCTATAGGGGTCAATTGACCACTTTGGTCATGTTGACCTATTTGTAAATCTAACTTTGCTGAACATTATTGCTGTTTACAGTTTATCTCTATCTATAATAATATTCAAGATAATAACCAAAAACAGCAAAAATTCCCTAAAATTACCAATTCAGGGGCAGCAACCCAACAACGGGTTGTCGGATTCATCTGAAAATTTGAGGGCAGAAGGAAATTGACCTGATAAACAATTTTACTCCATGTCAGATTTGCTCTAAATGCTTTGGTTTTTGAGTTATAAGCCAAAAACTGCATTTTACCCCTATGTCCTATTTTTAGCCGTGGCAGCCATTTTGGTTGGATGGCCGGGTCACCGGACACATTTTTTAAACTAGATACCCTAAAGATGATTGTAGCCAAGCTTGGATTAATTTGTCCCAGTAGTTTCAGAGGAGAAAATTTTGGTAAAAGATTTCTAAGATTTACGAAAAACGGTTAAAAATTGACTATAAAGGTCCATAACTCCTAAAGGGGTCAACTGACCATTTTGGTCATTTTGACCTATTTGTAAATCTAACTTTGCTGAACATTATTGCTGTTTACAGTTTATCTCTATCTATAATAATATTCAAGATAATAATCAAAAACAGCAAAAATTCCCTAAAATTACCAATTCAGGGGCAGCAACCCAACAACGGGTTGTCGGATTCATCTGAAAATTTGAGGGCAGAAAGAAATTGACCTGATAAACAATTTTACCCCATGTCAGATTTGCTCTAAATGCTTTGGTTTTTGAGTTATAAGCCAAAAACAGCATTTTACCCCTATGTCCTATTTTTAGCCGTGGCAGCCATCTTGGTTGGTTGGTCGGGTCACGCCACACATTTTTTAAACTACATATCCTAAAGATGATTGTGGCCAAGCTTGGATTAATTTGGCCCAGTAGTTTCAGAGGAGAAGATTTTTGTAAAAGATTTCTAAGATTTACGAAAAACGGTTAAAAATTAACTATAACGGTCCATAACTTCTGAAGGGGTCAACTGACCATTTTGGTCATTTTGACTTATTTGTAAATCTAACTTTGCTGAACATTATTGCTGTTTACAGTTTATCTCTATCTATAATAATATTCAAGATAATAACCAAAAACAGCAAAAAATCCCTAAAATTACCAATTCAGGGGCAGCAACCCAACAACGGGTTGTCGAATTCATCTGAAAATTTCAGAGCAGAAAGATCTTGACCTGATAAACAATTTTACCCCATGTCAGATTTGCTCTAAATGCTTTGGTTTTTGAGTTATAAGCCAAAAACTGCATTTTACCCCTATGTTCTATTTTTAGCCATGGCGGCCATCTTGGTTGGTTGACCGGGTCACGCCACACATTTTTTAAACTAGATACCCCAATAATGATTGTGGCCAAGTTTGGTTTAATTTGGCCCAGTAGTTTCAGAGGAGAAGATTTTTGTAAAAGTTAACGACGACGGACGACGACGACGACGACGGACGACGGACGACGGACGACGGACGCCGGACGACGGACGCCAAGTGATGGGAAAAGCTCACTTGGCCCTTCGGGCCAGGTGAGCTAAAAAGGAAATAATGCCCAAAAATTTCGAAAAGGGTCCAATGAAATCTAAATTACCTACAGCCATAGTGTTGTTTCGATTCAGAACATGTATGCAAGATGTTGAAACTGATCAATATTGAAATTTCAAAGTGTTCAATACAAGTTATGATTAGACACAACAGTATGGCTATATATGTGGTTAAACTTTAGGGCCAGTATTTGTAAGAATCAGGCAATTTATAAGATTCCAAAACATGGCAAAAAAAAACAAGCTGACCTAACCATTACCCTTGCACTGACTTAGAATTGGTAGATCTTTCTGGGTGTCTGGTAATCTAAGAACTTTCTAGATAACTTTTTAAAAAGATAACCAATTATGGAGTTAACTCGACCTCATTGATAATTTCTAGTATATTTCAAACAAATTATATCTTGAAATACCGGGACAGGAAAAGAAAAGGTTTGTTTATATGTGTGCACCATTATACATTTTGACCTTACGAGTGGATTATTGTTTACATGTTTTCACATCGACCTGATTCTTAGGCAGATTGGCTTAAATATAAGAAACACAGATAATACAGAATGCAATAAATATTGAACCAATATGACCAAAACCTAGTTAATAATTCACTTTGGTTTTGGTCTAATTCTATTTTTTCCAGATGCTGCACATTTTGTACTTGTTCGATATAAAGGTATAATCATGATAATTTCATATAATTTTTTCATTTGGTGCTTTATATATTTTAGTAACATAGGCCGTTAACTATTCTTTTAATAAATAGGTATGCCAATATGAAAAGCATTAAGCATTAACTTTATATTATTGTGAGATCAATGGAAGAAACGAATGTGAATTAAGACAGTGTCCTGAGAAACTCAATTACAAGTCCCAACAACATTTAGGTTAAAATGGATGATACAAAACTTATCATTACAAATTGTTATCATTATTACAGTTCATCTATTTTTCAATTCAACATTTGAAGATATATATAAAATGTGAGTCTTTTATATATTTTAAATAAAGTTTAAAAGAAACATAATCAATGTTGATAGAGAATTATGATGACAATAGTTATACCCTGTCTGGTCCTTTAAGGTGGTACCTAACACTACAGGGAGATAACTCTGTAAAATCAGCTTAACGTTTTAATTACGTTGTATAGTTAAGGATATATTAAGCTTCTCAATGATCAAAATTAGTGTTTGTCAAACTGCTATATAACCAACCAATTTTTTCCAAGAAAGTGATTGGTTCAAGTTTTTTGAAATTTTTATATTTTTTTCAAAGGGTCAAAGTAAATATGTTGTCAAAATTTTATGAAAATTAAACGAGCCAAATTATTTTTAGTCAAGGTGTTGGGTACCACCTTAAAATATACAGAACAAAACAAGTCACTAACTTATACTATGGATTCAGGATTATTTTTTTCTGTACTCATTTATCTTTTTAAGAAAACACAAATTTCCTAAACACTTGCAGAAATTGTTTATACCACAGATTAAAGCTAAAAGATGAAGTTCTACTTTTTGTTTTAATTCTCAATCCAAGAGATTTGATGCACACAAAAATAAATTAATCCACAGTAAACCAAAAGCAAATATAGCTTTTAATCAAACAATAACATTACCTGAAATTTTAAAAGACTGAATTAAATTAAAGACCAAACACCCCTTTGTACAAGCACATCATGAAATATATATATTTAAAATCTATAAAAGGTGTTTTTTCTGCACAAATTATTGTGTACCATTTTGTACATTTCATATTCCAAACATTGTTGTTTCCTTTTCTGTTAAGTGAAAATTTTAGACCTTAGTCAACAAATGCAACATGTAGATGCAATACATGTACCAATGACAATGAGACAACCCTCAATCCAAGTCTCAATTAATAAAAATAAAGAATCATAGGTCAAAAATACTTATACATAAAAATTTAAAAGTTTTGGGTATAACTTATAAGAATGTTTGGTCTTCAAGTCTAATCATTATATAACAAATATAAAATACCACAGCACTTTTCAACAATGCAACAATAATAACCCACAAAACATCAATGCTGTCCATACAATGTGAACAGCAAATAAATAGTATAACTGCAAAATTTCAACAATAAAACTTTATATACACAAGACATTTAGGATACAAAATATTGCATATACAATCACAATATAATACATACACATTTTCCTCATGTTGCAAGTGAAGTATAATATTTCTCCCCTCAGGGTATTATTTTTTTTAATTTTCAATATGAACTCCACCCAACCCCTTTTTTTTGGGGTAGGATTTGTCAAGTCATTGGCTGATTTTTCATTGATTAGGATCTTGTTAGCCAATCACAAAGTTTTGATGAGGATCTTGTTAGCCAATCACAAAGTTTTGATGAGGATCTTGTTAGCCAATCACAAAGTTTTGATGAGGATCTTGTTAGCCAATCACAAAGTTTTGATGAGGATCTTGTTAGCCAATCACAAAGTTTTGATGAGGATCTTGTTAGCCAATCACAAAGTTTTGATGAGGATCTTGTTAGCCAATCACAAAGTTTTGATGAGGATCTTGTTAGCCAATCACAAAGTTTTGATGAGGATCTTGTTAGCCAATCACAAAGTTTTGATGTACTCTTTTGAACATATTAATGAATTAAATTCTGAAATGGGGAAACGTTTGTTGTGTGTGACAATTTAACATACATGTAACTTGATTTATTTTCAACCATCTTTCTCAGTCTTAAATAAAATTCAATGCCTATGGGGAAAAGCAGCATTACTTTTACACATTTAACTTGCATACACATATCACTTTAACAATCTCCTTAGCAGGCACACGTTGGAAGGCACAATAATAATGTCAACAATTTATTGATTTCAGTACTCCATAATTTCACACTTTCACTCCATGTATATAAATGTTCTATCAGAAACAATTGACATTTATTCAAATTAATGCCTTCATATTTTATTCAAAATTTTATATATGCCTTAAGAAATGCAAAACCTTACTATACATTAATGCCAAAATAATCTTTATATTTTTTAATTTTCTGAAAAATTGAAGTCGAGTGCATTTCTATAGCACTACAAAGCAATCATGTTTCATATGTATCCAAATCATATACATTAACTATCTCCCTCATACAAAGGTTTCCTTGTCCAAATTTGGGTGTACTTAAGGTCCTTTTTGGTTGATCATCTCTTTGTTTCAACTATTAAATTAAGATTTCAAATCTTTTTATCTTAGTACCAAACTACATGTCTTAGATAAATTGATTAAAAATACAATTGATAATGAATTCATCCATGAGATAAAGTAATTGAGGTATCATACAAAAATATAATGTTGTATTAGCCTTGAGACTATTAATCTTGTTTCAGACCATGAAAATTTCCATTAAAGCCAGTTCCAGAATACATGAAAGGACAGCAGAGGCACTAGTTTAAATCACAGGCCACCCATTCAATAAAATTTTATTTTACTATTGATTCATAAGACATTGTTAAATAACCAGATGCTCCGCAGGGCGTAGCTTTATACGACCGCAGAGGTTGAACCCTGAACGGTTGGAGCAAGTATGGACACAACATTCAAGCTGGATTCAGCTCTAAATTTGGATTGTGATTAAATAGTTGACACAGCATAGGTTTCTGACACAGAATGAATGTGTTCTAATGAACTTAAAATTTTTGTTTTCTCTTAGAGCAATTCACTATGCTGTTGAATATTAATCCTCTCAAAAAAATGTTTGAAGAAATTTTCTTTTTTATTTATGAAATTTCAAATGAGAAAAATTGAACCCAATTTTTTTAATCACATCCCCCTTTCCCTTATTCCAAAACTAATCTCAATTAAAATTTCTAATGGAGTTTGCAACAATAACTACTCATTTAAATACATCATAAAATATTAAGATGTAAAAAAACTGCTTGTTATCACTGAATGATAAAGATTATTTTAATTTATCAGTTGGTAGTAAAAAGTGAATATACATTGTATATTGTATATAACAAAGATTTAAGTTGATTCTGGACAAAGAAAGATAACTCCAATTAAAAACAAATCTTGCTATTGCACAATATTTTGCAATTAGATATTTCTTGCTTACTATTCTGGACAAAGAAAGATAACTCTAATTAAAAAAAAATTTGCTATTTCACAATATTGTGCAATTAGATATTTCTTGCTATTGCACAATACTTAATATAATAATTTTAGATCCTGATTTGGACCAACTTGAAAACTTGGCCCATAATAAAAAATCTAAGTACATTTTTGGATTCAGCATATCAAAGAACCCCAAAATTTCAATTTTTGTTAAAATCAGACTAAGTTTAATTTTGGACCCTTTGGACTTTAGTGTAGACCAATTTGAAAACAGGACCAAAAATGAAGAATCTACATACACAGTTAGATTTGGTATATCAAAGAACCCCATTTATTCAATTTTTGATGAAATCAAACAAAGTTTAATTTTGGACCCCGATTTGGACCAACTTGAAAACTGGGCCAATAATCAAGAATCTAAGTACATTTTTAGATTCAGCATATCAAAGAACCTAACTGATTCATTTTTTGTCAAAATCAAACTAAGTTTAATTTTGGACCCTTTGGACCTTAATGTAGACCAATTTGAAAACGGGACCAAAAGTTAAGAATCTACATACACAGTCATGACAGTTAGATTCGGCATATCAAAGAACCCCAATTATTCAATTTTGATGAAATCAAACAAAGTTTAATTTTGGACCCTTTGGGCCCCTTATTCTGTTGGGACCAAAACTCCCAAAATCAATACCAACCTTCCTTTTATGGTCATAAACCTTGTGTTTAAATTTCATAGATTTCTATTTACTTATACTAACGTTATGGTGCGAAAACCAAGAAAAATGCTTATTTGGGTCCCTTTTTGGCCCCTAATTCCTAAACTGTTGGGACCTAAACTCCCAAAATCAATACCAACCTTCCTTTTGTAGTCATTAACATTGTGTTTAAATTTCATTGATTTCTATTTACTTAAACTGAAGTTATTGTGCGAAAACCAAGAATAATGCTTATTTGGGCCCTTTTTTGGCCCCCTAATTCCTAAACTGTTGAAACCAAAACTCCCAAAATCAATCCCAACCGTTCTTTTGTGGTCATAAACCTTGTGTCAAAATTTCATAGATTTCTATTAACTTAAACTAAAGTTATAGTGCGAAAACCAAGAAAATGCTTATTTGGGCCCTTTTTGGTGCCCTAATTTCTAAAATGTTGGGACCAAAACTCCCATAATCAATACCAACCTTCCTTTTGTGGTCATAAACCTTGTGTTAAAATTTCATAGATTTCCATTCACTTTTACTAAAGTTAGAGTGCGAAAACTAAAAGTATTCGGACGACGCAGACGACGACGCCAACGTGATAGCAATATACGACGAAAAAATTTTCAAATATTGCGGTCGTATAAAAAAAGCAACTACTTGCTATTAATTAATTTGATTGCTTGCATACCCCTACTATGATCAATTTAGAAACTGTCCTATTCCAATTTAACCTAAAATTGTGTAAAAGTTTATAGTTTTTGTGTTTCGGACCACAGTAAATGTGACTTTTGATCATCTGAGTTCCAGATGATAAAAGTGGACTAGTTATCTACCATACATTTTTAAAGTTAAATTTATAAACCTACAACCTTCATTTATGAATTAATATATTAACTAATTAAAGGTTAAACATCTCTATTCTAGTTATCATTAATATCTGGCACATCAGAAGGCTACCTTTCTTCCATATCACAAGCTTTCAATGTCAGCATAGAGAAAAGGGGAAGAAATCTAATAAACAATAATAGTCAAATTCAAAATGTGTGTAAGAAAAATAACCTTATTGATTAAAAAAAACAAAACAAAAAATTGGTGTTACAATTAATCCATAGAAAAATCTCTGTCCATTGTAAATAATGTTTTCTCTTCTATTGTAAACATATTATGGTAATAAATAAATCTAATTCAAATTAAATTAAATTCAACAGTTTAATAAATATACATATAACATAAAAATCACATGATAAAATCAATATACAGGATAGAACACAAAAATATGCTTCAAATTAAAGTTATTCAGGGTTATTCTTACTGACAACAAAATCAAAAGAATTCAAAATATTGGAAAATGTGAACTTTAATTAGTATAAGCAGTAACAACTAGTCAATCATAAAATACATATTGCAACATAAACTTTACCACAAACTGAAGTGATATGGTGGGTTACTTAATTTGAGTTATCGAGACTTGCAAATTCAATTTAGCAAAGTTGAAGGTATCAATCAGTCCACTTTCTCTTCTTTTAATTCTCTGCTAAAAAAAGAAAAAGAACATTTTTTAGTCTACATATATCAATTAAATCTGAAACTGATAAATAATAAAAACCATTTAATTTAAAGCACGGGAATAAACAAGAGTAGATTTATTTTAGGTTGTTTTTAAATTGGCATTTTAAGGGGAGGTAACTCTAAAACAGATCATTTTCTTAATGCATTTTCTTAGGAATCTACATTGAATTTTTCTATTTTGTATTTTAGCCGGGGAAAAAACGTATGGTGACCCTATCTTTAATTTTCTATTGATATTTTAGTATATTTTTCAACATATATCGATAGATACTATGTTTTGGCTAAGTATAAACAAATTCTATCATTTTTATTTTAGACTCCCTTAAGACAAAAAATCAAAATACTGAAACATTGTTTGTTTTTCTTCAGTGCCCCCTCCCCCCTTAAATTTCCAACTCATCATATAAATGCAGCATTTATTTCATAGAAATCCCATCTAATCTTATATGTTATCCCTTTGAGCAACAACCACATTAACAAATGAATGCAATTTCTATGGCGTTACAATAATCATTTGAATTATGAATGTTTCCAATATTTGATTTTGAATTAGCTAATATTCTTAACATACCTCTGGTTTCTTCTATGTGATGTATAGACTGAAATAGGAACTTTAGCAAACAAATAAACCACTAATGGTACTAACATAAATATCACATGACCTATGTAATATATGGATCCATAAACCTGTAAGAAAAAATTATCAAGCATGAGATTAATAATATATATTTTGTGAAATATTTCATGATATTTACAAAATAAATAAAATGTGATATCCCTTGAGGTAATGTGATGTGGAAAACCATAGTGATCTTGTTTCTGAATCATTTAATCATACATTAAAATGGTTATTGCATGGTATTTGTTTATATTTACTCCTCATAGAATATCCACTGAAATGACTTCTTATACTCTGTCTGATTGACTGATAATTGCTTATTTATATGCCTCCAATTTTTATTGGTGAAGAAAGCTCTAGAGCCAGGAGATAACAACGGCCTTCTGTAG
Source organism: Mytilus edulis (assembly GCF_963676685.1). Taxonomy (NCBI): domain Eukaryota; kingdom Metazoa; phylum Mollusca; class Bivalvia; order Mytilida; family Mytilidae; genus Mytilus; species Mytilus edulis. Next base: position 48,541,783 of record NC_092356.1, on the reverse strand, counting down.
GAAAACTAACAATTCTACTCAATTACGATACAGTCTAATGCATCTTGCACATAAGGTGTACGAGCTCACAACCTAAGTGTTGGAAGGCTACTGATACAGTTCAGAGCTTGAAATATTGTATAGACAGTTATCTATTGATGGAGACTGTAAACTGACCACTAATTCAAATGTTCAACAAAAAACAAATGTCCAAAAAGCTTGTACACAGACTTTGGCAAAAACCAAGAAATAAAATATCCATGAAAATGCAGTGTTACCTTAATCAATGAAAATTGATACCCGGGATGAATAGATGAATGTGTTGCTAATAAATACTGTGGATTCATTTATTTCCGTGCGTACCAATTTTCGTGGATTGATGAAAACTTGCATATTCGTGGATATGTAAATTCATTGTTTTAACAAATTCTGCATACATTCCTGTAGAAAATCAGTATTTCGTTGAACATTTAAATTCGTGGTTCTCCTGTACCCACGAAATCCATGAAAATTGGTATCCAACGAATATTAATGAATCCACAGTAGTTATATACTGATTTCTGTTTATTCCCCATTCACAAATGATATATTAAGTCATCAAAGTATTTAAAGTAAGGTGTCTAGGATAAACTTTACCTTAAAATATTTGTTCCATTCTAACAATCCAAAACTAACTAAGGCATAACTTAATGAGAAAGTAATAAATGTCTTCTTCACAACCCAAACAAATGGCTGCAAGCTTGGCATGGAAGACAATTTCTGTATGGCCGGCACTTTCTTAGATAAGGCAGTCATCTTCAATGAATACAAACTTTGTACATATAGATATAAACATTGACAAAAAATAAAGAACATCTTTTTTAAAATCTTACGAGTCATTTAGTATATGTCAATTATCATCAGTGGCATTAATCTGAATATAAATTAATTGATATTTGCTTTCACCTCACATGGACCTCAAGATAGAAATTACTTCCCCTATTGTAGAAATAACAAATACATACTATAAGTTATATGGTTCGCTACTGACCCCATAAGGATCCATAGAGGGTTAGTAAAATCCATAAGAGGTAGAGGCTGGAGGCTGAGTCCCCTATGAATTTTATTCACCTTCTATGGATCCGTAGGGGTCAGTAGTTAACCGTATAACAAATTTATCGGACGCTGGACTTTTTCTGCGGCGTTTTGTTGAAAAATAAACAATGAAACACAACAACATTAATAGATGACATCGCCATTAATGCGTCATGAACCCCATATGAAACTTACTAACCCCATACCGTCTCATAGGGGCTCACCATGTGACGGCATTTAACCAATCACAATGTGGTAATTCATCTGTGGTCCGATAAAATCTATGATTAATAACTTGTAATATTAACTAATAAGGGATTTAAACATTAAATAAGGCAGTGGAACTTCCTAATTTATGTACTTGATCACATCAGAATTTGTGACACTTTCTAGGAGAGATACATAATATTCATAATAAACTTGATCTAGTACTAGAGATCCAGTGTATACATTTGTATATAAAAAAAACCTAATTAATAAGGAAGAGGGGCAGTGGGAAGGGGTGTTATCCTGAATTCCCCCAAAATAATCACCAATTAATATTTATGACCTGACATGGGTAAATCCCTAGATAATAAAGGACCAACCTGGAATCCCTACAAAAATAGAGGCCTAATCACTACATCCCTTAAAAAGCTCCTTCCACCCCTTAAAGGAATCTCAGAATGGTTAAAAGAGCCTAATAAATGTCACTCACCTGATTCTCAGTGTTGACCATAAAAAACTCCAGGAAAAAGTTCATGTAATATCCAGTTTTTAGACCATGCCATAATGCCAGATAAAATAAGGTTACTGACTGGGATAATAGTTTGCTGCCCATAAATCTCAGTCGTTTGAAAAGATATCTAAATATATACAACAAAGCATGTTAACTTTACACTATATAGTAATGTCTATATACTTATAAGTGATGCATTTTTTTGAAACTAACTTATTGCATACTCCTGTTCTTATTAAATATTTATGTGAAAAAAAAATCCTGTGTACCAATTTCCTAATTTTAACTTTAGGGCTGTTCTGGAAAAAGTGTCTCTTAGTGGCAGAACACACATATGAAATACATGGGTACCACCAACACATCAAAATTAAGGGCCAACATCTGTATAACATTGATAATTTTTATTTTTTACCCTTGACCAACCTACAAATTAATCAATGGCTTTCTTCCCCCTACTAACTTGTTTTTTCTGGAATAGCCCTTATACATATACACTTACTTTGCCATCCAAAGATTGGTGTTAATGTTAAAGGCAGATATTAAACCATGGAATGAAGTGGCTGTTTCTAATGGGTACGGTTTCACATTCTGTATTCCATCCCATAATATGTTTCCATTTTCATCTTTTCCATTGTAAGACAGACCATTAAGAATGCATACTCCTTCCTGTATATAGAATAGTAGTCAGTATTCAGTGCAGAATATCTTTCATGAAAACAATATGACTGTAGAAAGATGAATTAGTAGCTTAATGCTCATGATTAGTCTTCTTCACAAAGATCAAAGATCAAAAATGCAATTCTCTGTAACAATGCTTTAAATACTATTGGTGGTGAAACACTGGAGAATTGACGAAATGCTATAGTTTTGCTTGTGTGTCCAACTGTTTTAATTTGAGAGCCAATAATAAATCTTATTGAAGATAAATGTAAACCTTGTATTTTAAATTATAATGCTGGTACATATGTATTCTTGAAGGATTTCTTCTTATACCGTGTATACAAGTTAAAGAAGAACTTTGTTTTTTTATCTGGTATTTATAGCAGAATTGCTATCTAATTAGGATTCTTGAACTGCCTATTTAGATATTCTTTTAATTAGTATTTAATTTTACTTACTGCTATCAGCCAGCATCCTATGTACTGACAAAACAAGATTCTTCCATAAAACAACACATAAGCACATCTGGTTAGAAAATAATGGTTCTGAAATTAAATAAAACAAGAACATTTAAAACAAGAAGTAATTGTAACAGGATGCTGTTACGAAGTCTCCCAAACAAAGCTCCCATAACTCGCCATTTATATGGTCCCATGTTCATTTGATTTGATTTTTTTGTCCAATACAAGAATATATATGGCTTACGGGTGGGGATCTCCACCATTTACAAGTATTCAAACAGGTGGGGGTGGTGGTAACCCCCAGAGACTTTACCTACA
>NC_092356.1:46416893-46552387 GCF_963676685.1 Mytilus edulis | reverse complement strand
CAAACATGGGGAAAGGTCGACATTTTTTTTATAATAATCAAACATGGGGAAAGGTAATCAATTAAGAAATAATTCATGGAAGCCATAGATTGTTGGAAATTTATACATGACCTGGGCCGTGATATTCGAATTTTATCCTGAGCGTTAGCGAGGAATAAAATTAACGAATATCACGGCCCAGGCTATGTGTAAATTTCCAACAATTTATGGCTTCCATGAATTAGTTCGATTCTAATAAGACAAATACGGTCATTAAAAAATGAAGCGATGGTAGGTATATGCTGTGTGTGTGGCTGGTTTTTTATTTTTACTCCCGGTTCGATAAAGCTCAAACATTCATAAAATCTGTAGCTTGTATGGATTATTTCGTGAATAACCACTAGAAAAAATCAGTGTAATTCTTTAAATTCTCAAACCCAACATTTGTCATTTTTGATTTACATGTTTTTCTCTTAACCATCTCTGTGCCATGGGCCACTTTTGGGCCATTTTTTTCATACTACGTTCGGTGCCACGGGGCCACTTTTGGGCCATTGTTTTTTTCTACTCTGATGCTATGAATTGTACTATGACGTAACGTCATTGTCCGTGCTTCTTTGAAATGTACAAAGCGCGCCAAATTATTTGAATATTGTAATTTTTTTAAAAGTTGCGTATACAAAATACACAACTGAAAAATAGTCTATTAATAAGATAATATATTTTTCTAATAAATCAAATTATGCTTTATGTCTTTTATACATATCTTTTTATTCTCTCAATCTTTAATTAGTTTAGCTATTATAATCTATTTCGCTTTCATTATTGTGTATCTTTTATTTTCTTTGCAATGCTGAGGACATTATAACTTATCTACATGGATATCCGTAGACATGGATATTTTAGCACCCTGAAGTATCCAAGTACATCCTGAGGTCTCAGTCTAAATCTGGCGATTTTTAGAGAAGTTCGTCCACAAAGTTTAAAGTGAAAGCAACGTTGTTTCCCCCCCCCCCTTTTTTTTATATATCTTGTATTGAAATTTAACTTATTTCTAACGGGATGTGGGGTACACTAAGCCGGGGATAAAAGTTTTTGACAGTATACCCTTGAATTTCACATGGCACCTTCTCAACTGATTTTTAATAAAAATAATCTTTAAAAAATAAGCGGGAACATGTTTTAGCTAGGTAGGGGTATGTCAAATGCATATTTATGACGAGGAGATGGTATATGAGATTTGAGTATTAACCAAGATTTGTAATAAACCGACTCGCTGGGTCGGTTTATTTTACTTGCTAATTAAAAAAATAAGTATAAAACTCTGTTGTAAAACAAGTTACCCTACGCGAACACATATTTTTTACTTCTTTACTCCTAAACAACGTGTGGTTCGCGGAAAAGCAGCAAGTATACTAATTTTAAAGTTTTTAAGTTTGACCAGGCGTAAAGCTTGAATCCACGACCTCGTTTTGAAAAATCAGTGCCCTAACTTTTAGAATTTATCTTAGTAAATCTTCAATTTATTTTATATAAGAGATACATGCAACGGCGGGCACATGTGGAGCAGTATCGACTTCCCTTTCTGTTTCGGTAAAGGGTTTTTGTTAGTCAGTCTTCAGTTTTTGAATAGTTTTTGAAGACTCGTTCTTTGTCTTTTTGTCGTTTTATTAAAATTTCATTACTCGGGGTTTATTTCCGTTGTCTAGGACAGCCTTTTTGTTGGGGCTTAAATGCAGAACGATTTTCTTGCTCTTACGCAATATGTAAACATTATAGAATGTGTCCCTTGAGAGCGTATAAAATTTATATCCACGTGAACTTGATATGGTATGTTTTATCATGGTCGGCATGTTCCTGTTTTGGCGAACAGTTCCTGTAAAATTTGCGCCGAGTTGTAAAAGATGTCTAGCAAGCGATGTAGAAGTAAAGAAGTTGTGACATACAACATTGGTATTTTTTTTACGGAGTAATATGAATAAGATGTGGTATGAGTGTCCACCCCATCCTTTACTTTTTATCTTTTAATATAAGAAATGTATTAGGTTTTTTAGCCTTCTTATATAACTAACAAAGTAAGACCGTGAGACCGTGCGGTCTAACAAATTTCTGATAATATCGTTAACAAAAACTGAACAGTGCGATCAACCAATCACTAACGTTAACATATAATACCATAGTGCTTTGAATTCTAGCAAGTACGGTCTAACAAAATCTTTTAGTACTGATAACAATTTTTTTTTAAATAAACCAATCGCTGATTTTGATCCTCCTGACATCATTGCTATCTTCGCCATTTTTGTTACAGAACTTATTTTCAAAGATCTTATTTCGTAAGTTTATTTTTATAAGTCCATGAAACAAAACAGACATATCCAGATCATGATGACATTCAGATTGGTCATCAGTAATCAGCTGGTAATGATATTGAGGGTAATGAAATCCTTTTTATAAAATGTTAAACAACACAAGTTTTCCCGATGATCATGTACTCGGTTTTACATTAGTGTTGTTTGCAACGCCGTATCCTTCAATTTCATTAAAGACATCAAGTTGAACATAAATTTGAACGGTGTATGATGTGCTTGCAAAAGTGATAAAACAACCGTATACATAAACGCCAACGTGTATAGAGATTTTCACTGAGGACTCCGGATGGATTCCGATTTTGATTCCATTTTATATTTTTATTTGAGCTCTCTACGTTTGAGGTAGCAAAGGTATATATATGAATACGAAAACAAACAAAAAGTTTCATTTTTTCTCTCTTTTGAAATAGTGTTATTATATACGCTGTTAAAATAAGCAGGCAGATATTTAGTACCTTTTGCAAGATTGTCATATTTTTAAGAATTCTTGCATAAAAGTGTAAGCAGATTCAGTTCTAGAATTAATAAATTAAAGTATGCTATCGGGACTGCGGTTTATCAAACTAAAATCACCATGGACCTGCTAGAGCACTATATTTTTCATTTAAGAAATAATTGATGCCAGCTATACTTTATTGTAGTTTTAACATGGGTAGGCATTATATTCGTGATTATTTTTGCCAGAGCGATAGCGAGGGCTAAAATAACACGAATATAATGCCTACCCATGTTAAAACTAAAATAAAGTATAGCTGGCATCAATTATTTCGATTCTGATTAGGACAATTACGGTAATTTCTATGTTCGCTGTGTATAAGTGTACGATCTTCGTGTAGGCTCTTCCAGCAACCTCGCTGGCGATTTTTATCCAACTAGTTCAAACCAGTTTAATTTCGCAAAGTTGTAGGTTTCTAAAATTCAAAATTGAAACAGAAATTAACAAATTAATTTATCAGCCTAACTAAAACAATATTTGAGTCACAATATAACAGAACATTTATATTACAACAGTCTTTTCCTTTGAGGTCAATTTCTGACACGCACATTTTCAAGGCAGTTGTCAATGGCGGTGGACGCACAAGGAGAATCGGGTAGGTCTTTATTTTACTAAATTAATCGTAAATATTTCGCCGGTTAATAGTGTAGCATTGGTAAATATGTTTATATTTGATAGAGGATTCCTTGATAAAGTTGTGCTGACATTTGAGACTTGGAAGGAGGGGCCCTTTGACAGAGATCCATTTATACTTGCGGTGGCTACACCTTGTAAAGTTGATCAAAGGGCACGCCTTTGTGCATCTGACGATTTCAAATGCTGTATTACATGATGATTAAAATTAATACTGGGTGACAATCTTGTTGCATTTTTAAAATGGATTGGAAACCTTGGTGGTATATTGGTAATTACGCCTATTTTTTTTTATAGGAGAATGGGGTTCGATTCCCTGCTAGGGTCAATCCATTTATCAGAAATATATGAAACAATTTTGTCATTTCAGTACAACAGTAATAATAACCTATACTTGATTTTATATTTTATTATCGGAACATATGTTTCAATGAAATTATTCCATACAATGACATGCCTTTTTAAAAGGAGAGATGAAACGTGTTTTTCAGAGGGAGGGGTTTTGAAGTTAGAACAGCCAACATGAACGATGCGGTATCTAGGTCAAATATGTCAATTACGAATTGTAACACATTGTTGTCATTGTAAAAGTATAAGGAACAAAATGTGTATCATTTTAGTGTTTGAAAGTGGTTTAATTTAAGGAAATACATTAAATGCATATCAATTTGACGAAATTCATTTTTCTGCCGTAGTCAATATACGCATGTGCAAACTAATTTTATTGGATAATAAAGTATGGTTTCTTTACAAAGCTTAAGAAGCACGTCATATTAGAATACTGTACAGAAGACGTTTAAGAGCTGTATCTTTTCTCTATAGAGCTAAGTATTTAGAGGCAATCTATTTCCGTCTTGGATTATGTATCTGGTTCACAGGCACTTGTTTCTATCCATGGGAAGACCTGTCAACGTATATTTATTCCGCCTAACAGAAGTTCCACTAGAAACTTTATTATAAACAATGTTATAATACCTTTTCCTGTTGGAACAAATATTCTATACTATTTATTCCGTTAGGAACATATACTGTAATATTATTCCTGTGGAAATAATATTCCAGAATATTTATTCCTTTTGGAACTTATATTATGAAGGAACTTATATTCCGTGACAGACCCGCTATCAACATAAATTTATGTAAATATACGTTGATTAAGGGTCTTCTCATGGATAGAAACGTAAATATACGTTGATTGTGGGTCTTCCCATGGATAGAAACAAGTGTCAAATATTTTGCCACAGTTTTGTATTTAGTAACAATCTATTCATGCATTAGATAATGTGTCTGGTTTTTTTTTACCACTGATTAAATCACCAATCAAACCATATAAACAGATAAAGTTTGAAATAAATATATGGAACCGGAAACCAAAGACAGAATGAATAGATAAATATAATTATAACTTTTTTTATGCACCACAGGAACATATGTATATTGGCGGGACTAGACACAACCTAATTGTAGCTGATTTTATTGTCATGCTATACATGTAGGTAATAAAGATACAATACAGTACCAGACATGTGTTAAAAAAAGTACTAACTATTATCCTAATAATTTCAGATAATATCAATCAAATGTCATTCAAACTATAGTGATGCCAGGGTATCAAACTTATATACTGTCACTTTAAATTCGTTATAACCACATTCATTTTATCACAGAATGCAAACAGGGTAATTAAAAAACAGCGCCGATTGCAGTCCAAATTCAAAAACATTATAAAACACTTTTATAAATCACACTTATTTTTGACATCCCTTTTATATGACAAAATATATTTACTTTATGATAAAACTTTAGAATTATGTGGTCAATGCATAGCCTCAGCAGTTTCAACGTTTTTTTCTGTAAGACGCCACCAAAATCCATTAATCTCTCAAAGTCTTGCAGAGGTCAAAGATTTTGTCAATTTTATACTGAAGAGCCTATCAGATTCATTTCCTGTTAACATGGTTAAAATATACTGTTTCAAGACCACTGCTTGTAGAAGTGGTCATTAACTTTTACTGTTGTCACATAAACATGCAATTTTTTCACCCAATTTCAAGTTTTTGAAGTTTTTTTACCATAAATTATTCTTCCATATATATTAAATGTACTTTAAATGTAAAGAAAAGTTACAAAAAGCATACCACATGAGTATAGAATGGTCTTAGGCCATGTAAGATTAAAGATTATTTAGAGTCGATTTAGGCCGTAGCACATATTTACATATAAAAATGCATACAGAATGACAGAAGCTATCTGAAATGGAAATTTGTTACTGATTGTTTATTTCTATGCTAAGATGTTATGATACAAGAAGTCTAACTGAAAAATACTCAAGATTGCATTCAACTTTTTTTGCAGACAGCATGGTCTGATGCACAGTTTTTTTCACTTTTCAAGGAAAACTTGCATGCTGTTTTAGTCCCAATTGGCATATATTTGAACCACTAACTATCCTAAAGAAGACATTAAAGGTGGCATATGAAATGAATAAGGTGTACTGATCATTGTAAAATGCTTTTTTTTTTTTTATAGATTTAGTAAAATATTTATGATTGACTACAGATGGACACATACATGAAACAGGTTGTTTAACCAGGGCCATGAAATACAACATATTTTGCACATTTTTTCTGTGTTAAAATCTACTTTTTTAAAGATTCAAAGTTCACTAATGGGTTATATAATTTGAATTGTGTACAGAAACACAAATATCAAAGCATGAAAAGCTTTCAGATAGAAAGTCAGCATGCCTCTTATGCATAAACATGGAAACTGCTTTAAAATGCTTATTTAGCCGTAAAGATGACAAAATTTCTATCAAACAAAGATTTAAATTCTTTACTTTTATTGAGTTTGACAAATTGAAACCAGCAAACTATTCAGGGAAGTTGCCAAAGTACAGAATCTACATTTACTGATTTCATCTCTTAGGCCTGAGAACAGTTATTTCGTAGTGCATTTCTTTTAGACAATAGATTCAAATTAAAAAAATCTCACCAGTTCAATCTCAAAAAGATTTTTACAGTGTAGTGTACTACTATTGGGACAAATAATAACAAAGTTTTAGAAACTTCTACCAGCTCTAACTCAAAATATTGACAATTCTGTGTTTAGGGGTCTTAAATTCAGTTTGACAGCTTCAGACATACCGGTACTAATTTTAGACCTTTTGTAACTGGACCAAATCACTACTTAACATAAAAACTCAACACCCAAATTTTTTATCATGTAATTTCATCCCCTTACTCGATATTTCATGCATAAAATGTCAAAAAATGTCAAGAAATAAATTAGGAAAGGGTATGAAAAAAATTGGCAAGTAATACACTGTTCACACTAGGGAATATATATGTGGACAACCAAAATGGAAGGACCATTTAACTGTGTCCTCAGACCAATTGCTAAACCTCTTTTCTAGTCTCTAACTTTAATTTGTCTCAACAAATATTATAAAACTTATACACCATTGTACACTGCTTATAACAACAAAACACAGATTAAGTTCAAATTTGACTGTCACTGTTACTGTTCTTTAGTTACATGCATTTATGCTTCATTATTATCAAATGGAAAAATTTTCAAATCTATGGTGGATCGGACAAACTTTTTTATACGGATTATATTTATTTAGATATGATTTAAAAACTTCAGAAAAGGTTGAGAAGCATTTTAATTTTAGGAGATTCCAACCTGAAGCAAGTTGTACCAATGGAAATGATGGAAGACCCAGTTAGAATACTGTGCATACCTGGGGCTACAATTAAAATCAAAGATGACCTATGCTGAAGTGGTGAGACTTCCTATGCATGTAACAGGAGACCAAACTTAGATCACCTTTGATATAAAGGTATGAAAATGATGTCTATTATTATAAGAATGATGGAATATATTCCGGTTGATTGTCACTTTTTGTTTTTATATCCCCTAGTCCCAACAAACAAAGTTTTGGGATATACATAGAAATCCCTATATCATCCATCTGTATGTCCATAATTTTTGCAAGTGCAACCCCTCAGAACTGCTGAAATTGATGGCATTACACAGCAAAAAACATTGGGTTTCTTATCAGCGAGGTGTATAGGCGAGTTAGGATAGTCGAGTTATGAAGGGCAAGTTATGACAGACGAGTTGCAAGTAACAAAAATATTATGTTTCTCTAATTTCTTAAGAATTATATATACAGCGAGTCTTAAAACGGTTATGGCGTCTGATTTTTTAAACAGAATTTTTAGATTTACTTTACATTTAATGAACAAAGTATAGATCTACCCAACCTTAGTTATACATTACATGAGGAAGGGTCCAAGTATTTTGATTGCAGGATTTGAAAAAGTTATGTGATAATTATTTATAAGAGGCTATATGTTAGAAAGTATAAATGCACCCATAAAATTCTTTAATGAGAGTGACATTGTTCATTTTCTAAAATAAAATGGGATAAACTGTAGATACAAGACAAAATGTATTCTGTTCTGAACAAATCAAGCATAAGAAAATTAATTATGTAGACAAATAAAATATACTTGCAAATTGCCAGAACAAATATTGCCTCTACAGCTGCCCCAAAAAGCCCACTCTTAACGAAATTTGCAGCAGAAGAGATCTTTTACATATATGTGCTATAGTTTTAGTTACTATCTCTCTTTACGTTTAAAATGACACTGACAGTGTTGTCTTATCCGGGCCTTTTATAGCTGACTATGCGGTATGAGTTTTGCTCATTGTTGAAGGCCGTACGCCCCTATGGTGACCTATAGTTGTTAATGTCTGTGTCATTTTGGTCTTTTGTGGATAGTTGTCTCATTGGCAATCATACCACATCGTCTTTTTTATATTGGCTATGAATTAATGATAATGATGATAATTAAACTACAAGCCATCCGCAGTATTTCAAAAGGCTATCTGTTTCTGCAGAAAATAAACATACTTTGTGTAGAGATTACATTTTTATTACACGAATCAACAATACTGTATACAATTCTATAAGCAATCATCATTCAAAAATGTTTAAGAGATACACAAAAAAAATATGAAAATAGTTTTCCCCATTTTCAAGCATTTTGACTTTCGTAACTCGAAATAAAGATTTTTAATAAATATAAAAATAATAGTGCTGGATGGGGGATTTGTGTGAGTTGACTCCCAGTTCTAGTTTATTCAGGTTACACACGTTTCTTATTTGTAAATGCAGTTTTTATGTGAAGTGTAGATATCACATGAATGAATACTAATATCGTAAAATATATCATATTTTTGTTATTGGTTAATAAAGTTCATTTTATTGGAATTTTGTTTCCAGTGTATAGAAATGAAGAAACCAATGGGAGCCCCTGCCAAAAGGAGAAGTGTGTCTTCAGTTGAGATTGGTAGAAAAAAAGAAAAAAAAACAGTTTACCTACATTAGAATTTTAATAATTTTGCAATTAGACAGATATGCAAGTTACATGTAAAAAGTAAAGTAACAAAAATATGGAACTCTGAGGAAAATTAAAAATGTAATAGCGAAATTAAAAGCTGAAATACATCAAGCAAAAAGAAAACAACTGTCATATTCCTGACTAAGTGCAGTCATTTCTTAGATTTAATCTGGTTTTATAGCTTGTTTTAGTAAACCAGTATTTAAAAATGATAAGATTGTAAGAAACAAAGCAATTGACCCAAATCATCATGCATGGTATCATTTTCAGATTTTTTACAAAGTTTATAATATTTTATATGAGAAAAACAATAAACTGTTAATTATATAAGATAAAATTGCATTATCTTTTGAAAGGAGATGTGTGTTAAATAACTGATAGCTTGTACAAAAACTTGTGTTCATAAATTACTTTTGGACACAACATATATATTTTACATCACATGATAATACATTGATATAATTTTGAAGTGGACTCAATGAGCAAGAGCCGGAAAAAAATAACTACAATGTACCAACAAAATTACTTAATAATTGTACAACTACTGTAATCCCTTCTCTTTTAGTTCAAGACTGTTGAATGTTTTAGTACTTTCATCTCATATTTAATATATCGCATTTTTTTTTTTTTTATAGATATAGGGTATAGACGAGTGATCTAGTGTTTGAGTTCACCGTGGATGTGACTGTCATCCGAACAAACAAAGGTTAACATAGTATTTATCAGGTATTGTTGTATATATTTAATAACTTGTGCCGATGTATATGAATATATATATTGAACTGCATATAAAATATGAGATCTCTGCATTTCCATCCATTAACAGTGTTGCTTTCAAAATCATATAAAGAATATATTTAGACTCCATTACAATGTATCTTGAATGCATTTATTTAAATATATATGCAGTGTAATGCAAGAAATTTTTCTTAATGTGAGAAATAGACAACAGGCTACTAACATGAAAAAATAGATTTCATTTTCTAAGGCTTGTCACATTTATTGAATGATCGACTTACAATAAAGAATGGAAAGGGGTAATGTGTCAAAGAGACAACAACCCGACCAAAGAGAAGAAAACAGCCCAAGGCCGCCAATGGCTCTTCAATGTGCACTATTTTTTATTCTTATGAGCATTTATGTTCTTATGCCTTCATTTTTTTTTGTAAGCAACATTAAAACAGACAGAGATTCTACATTTGAGGTTAGTTATATACATTCAGAATTCATCGTGCACCATTTGAAAATATGGTAAATTACTTTAAGGATGTTTGCTACTCAGCTTTTCAGCTTTTCATAAAACTGGTAAATATTGATAGGTGATTGATAAAGGACAAAAGAGAAAAAAAAAACAATTAAAGGACTGTCTTGTTTGTGTTTTTGTTTTGTTTGAGATATATCATGAGATATAGGCTATTGAAAATTTGTGGGAAAAAAACTCTCTCTTGAATTTCGATATCTTAATCATTGACAAGTCTTACTTTGCAAACACTATTACAAAATGCTAGGAAGCTAAAATTACAAGAATTTGATAAGATTTTTACAAATGACTTCTTTCCGAATGTAAGATTTTGAAAAGAAAAATGAATGTTACATTTTTGTCTTCAAATGGATAGAACTATAGAGGAATTAAGAAATCTGGCAAAATTTAAAAACTTGACTAGCAAACATCTTTCATTAATATTATATGGATTTAATTCTGCTGTATGGTGTTATTTATATTTGAACTTAAGGAAAATTGATATACACTAGAATACAGAGGTTCAAATTAAGGTTGGTTCTAGGCCCATCATGACCTTCCATTTGTGGGTTAAAAAAATCCCACCGGTACCGGTAGTTTGTTATACCTAATGTACTTGCCTATATTTGCAGTTTAAGAAAAATACAAAAATGTTTTGAACAAAAGTACGAAAATTTGGACCTTTATTTGCCTAACGTGAATTTGAACCTGTGGAAAAAAGGACATACAGTTTTCAACAAGCATTTAATTCTTTTGTTTTCAATACATCATATAAAAGTATTATGTAGAGGGGTGGTTAATTTCAATATGATTTGCTTTTTCTTTTTATTAGATACCGAATAAAGAAAATCCTGTTGAGGAAGAGGGGAGTTTCTGTGATGAGAATGATACACATACATAGAGCATTTGGTAGTGTATAATAATAAATTTAAAAAAAATTTAATTGGATTCAATAAATAACATGACTTCCAAAACGGTCATATATTCCTGACAAATGAAATTTGTCCAGACATTGTTCGTCTGGGATAAGTATGATACGGTCATCTACTTTTTAGCTTTCTTAAGAGACGGTCATTTTAAAATGATTCACCAAAATATTTGGAAGTTCCTACATTTCAGCGGTTTATATCTAATTTCTTTTTTCAAAAAGATGAAAGTTATTAGAAATGTGTTAACAAATGTTTTATAAATATGATTTGAGGAAGATTTTTAAAAGGTCGTCAAAACCATGTTGTTTGATTTAGTGAGCATGTGCGCAGGTGGGAAATTTAATAATCTATCCATGCTCATCAAAAACCAATCCTGCTTTATAAATGCACATGGATTTTACGTATCCTTATCGTCCTTCCCTACGCCTATATCACCCTGCTCTGTCGCTCAGTAATTCTCGTATCAAGACTTCAAAACGAGACCAGGCATTATCAGCGACGTCACAATGTGAGAGGAGAAGTTATCAGTGACGTCACAATGCGAGAGGAGACGTTATCAAGCTTCCTTTCGTCAAGTGTAAAATTGTCTTAGGGAGTTTGTTTTCTTTCAAGAAAAATGCTATTTCTGCTATCTCTTTGAAAGTCTTAATTTTGAGTATAATTTATCTATAAATTTATAAAAAAAATCAAACATCTTGTTATTGCAGTTCATCATTCACTCTTTATGTACTTTCAACTTGTTAAAGCAAACTTTAGTTTTGAAAAAAAGAATTTTACTGTTTTTTTCATTTATCTGAGTATGTCAATCAAGTTAAAGAGTGTGTATATATTGCAAATTAAAACTCTTTTTCTCTGTTCTGTATCTAATGATATAAAGATATATCTATGTGTACCGGTATATTGTTTCAGAGTGTATTGAAGTTGTGAGTAGTATTTTAACCAAAAGAACATCTACCCTAACAACAGTGAAGATTAAAGCGATCAGGTACTGCTGTATGGTGATGTTGAAAGAAATTAAGAATTATTTGATCTGAAAAAAACACCTTTTAATATGAGACATATACATATTACAACTTCATTAAAATCCATTTAATTAAGGCATAGTTTCAATTCATCTTTTTAACATTTTTTCATGGAGATTTTATGTTTTATTGGCCAATGGAAAATCTGTTTAGTACTCTAGTGAAGTAAGGCAGACTGGACATGCTGCTCCAAACAGTTGCCATGCTATAATCGTATCCTTATCCAACTTATTGAGTTTTTGGGGTGAATATAGGACTCACCCTGTCAGTCTGTCTGTCCATTAGAACAAAACACAAATTGTCCTATCAAATCAATGTAATTATCTGCCCTTGATTATAAAAGTGTTTTTTTTTCTAATTAAATTTAAATACGCTTGATTACACTTAATGTTTTGAAAGTTGGATCTACCTTGCAAGCTAGAGATTTTCCAGTCCAGAATGAACTATACTTGGTAGAATAATTTTAAGCCAAAAAACGTTTGTTTTTGCCACATGTCCAAAGAAAAGACACCATACCAACTTGAGTTTAATATATCATTGGGAAAGCCAGTCATCTTGTGGAAATGTAATAAAAATAGTTTAAACTTTTTTTTTTCTTTCATAATGTTTATTTCAATAATTAAACCAGATTTTGTGAATTTTACATGAAGGTAATTTTATTTTAGGTTTATCAAGACTTCTTAGTGCTTGCCATACAAGTGTCACAGAGTGAAGGGCAAGAACAATTTTAAAGAACAGAGAAGACTTGTTTTATTGCACTTAGTTTTGAGTTTTTGTTTTATATTTTTACCACTATGATAGAGTAATGTAAAATTCAGGAATTGTTTTTTTCTTATATATCTGTTTTGTAATTACTCCTTTTTAGATACATTTAGACGGTTTTTTTTTTATACCTTTTCCTACTGGAGTAGCATTGACAACTATTTGAAGTTTTTAGTAAGGTTACTTTCTTTGGGTTTTGTATTTCATAATATTTCATTATATAAAGGTGTCATACTTGAATACCTTGTAGTTATGAACTTCTTGCTTCTTTGATATGTGTAGTATTATTCTCCCCCCCCCCCAAAAAAAAAAATATATTTAGTTTTGTAAAAAAATTAATTTCCATAAGGTCTGTCAACAATGAATGGCTCTCTAAATAAAGATTTAATACGAATTTCAAAAGAAAAAAGTATGTATGAAAACTCCATTCAAAAATACTTTGGAAAGTATCACACCAGTGATTCTTCTGGTATAATTCAGGTAAGCTCTAAATCTCAGTTTTCATTGGGGACTTTCTTCATTGCATCGAGGATGCTTTATCATCTGTATTATTATATTCACAATATAATTGTTAAGGGCATACGATACAGTTACAGGGGAGGTAATGACATTGCTAACGTTAAATGTTATTTTCGTGACGTCAAACTGTGATATATCTGGAAAAGATGCATTTTTTCGACTGATTTTTATCACTCAAACTGATTTAATTTGAAAACCAGAGCATGGACCCCTATTTTTTAAAACAACATACTGTTTCATTTTGCAGGGAGATTATGTGAACCAAATTTTATAAAACTGTAAATACTAAAATAGTGCAATTTTTTTAATGTTGATAAATATACAGCAAAAAAAAATACTTTTTTTCTCAATTCATGACCATTTGATAAATATGAGTTATTTCTGAATAAAAAATGCAATTTTTTAGGATTCTTATAAAATACAGAAATTACAAATTATTTAACAAAAAACAATTTGTGTTTATCTTTTAAAACAAAAAAGTTATGGCTTTCTCTCGAAAGGGAAAATACAACCACAAATCCTAATTTTGGGCAAATATACAAAATTTCGACCTCATTTAACTCAAAAAGTAGCACATGAAGGTATATTTTTTATTACATATTTGATTTAATTAGGCGAAAAATAGGCTATATGGAAATTTTCATCAAACTGTAAATACGGGATTAAAACTGTATCGTATGCCCTTAAATGTTGTGAATACAGAAAGCAAACATAATGATTATGATATGCTTAAACTTCATTATAACAAATAATTTAACTTTAAATATAATGAATATTTCTACTGAAATTGACTGTTCACATGTTATGCTCGTTGATTGTTGACATTATGTGTTGAAAAACAGTAATAAGTCAAAGGACTAAGAGTTACAAGACAGAAAGTCCAAAAGTCACAAGTAAATTTGATTGGTCTATAATAGATAGAATGTTTATAAAAATGTCAATTGAATTAGTCTTTCTATTAAAAAAAATCTTTTGAAACCACATTGTGACCTCTTGTTATATATGTTTTAATTGGTTACATTTTTGTCTATTTTGTACCATAATGCTATGCATGAAAATATATTAACTGTATGCAAATTTGGAAAAATTAAAAGTTTTATGATAATAAAAAGAACAAAATTAGTTAAATTTGTTTTGATTGATTTGATTTTATCCAATATGTATATTAAAAGGAAAGCTAGTTTAAACATATTTTATTGTTCAAAAATTACAAATGGATTAGACACAAGTTTTTCAACTTAGTAATGTCTTCTCCAAAAAGGAAAGCTGTTCCAAATATAGATATGGCTTTTAAATATAACTTGCATCTTAAAGAAAATAAAGGAGGAAAAGAAAGAAAACAAGAGAGACAATTGCTTCAACAGGATTGTACTGTCATAATCAAAGTCACATTTCCTGTTTACACAAAGAATTGAGTGTAATATAACGCCTGAATTGGACTTGGTATTGTATCTTAGCATATGTGAAAGGATTTTTTATTAAATGATAACTTTACTATTTTAACCAAGTAAAACTAGATCAGGATACTTTTTGTGTGAATTATATGGGTTTCTAAGAAATGGTCTACAGTCCATGCAATATGTAATGGTTTTAAATTATGATAAATGACCATAAGTTTATCATGTTACAGGATATTTTTTTCTTAAATGTAAAGTTTATATTTCAAAGGTTAGACGACCTGGATGCTACGATTTTTTTCCTGTCAAATGTCCATGTCCTCAACCTCATTTTAATGGTTCAGCATCTGCTTAAAGAAAAAATAAATGTTTGTCATTTAAATTTATTATATACTATGAGTAATAGGATAACTATATTTGGTATATTGGTTCCTGGCAATGTATACATTTCAGTTAGACAGGGTTCTTCTGACCTTCACCTCATTTTATGTTAAAAGTTATGTGATTAGATCCATTTCTAAAATACTGGAAGTAGTAGGTCAACTATATGTTGTATTTGTAATGATTGAAAGGGGTATATATCAGTCTGGCTGATTTCCATGATTCATGAGGTTCCAAGAAACAGTCTATAAGTATTGTATATGGTTCCTAGATGCAGTCTGTAAGTATTGTCTGTGGTTCTTATATGTAGTCTGTGGTTCTTAGATGTAGTCTGTAAGTATTGTCTGGTTCTTAGATTTAGTCTCTAAGTATTGTCTGTGGTTCTTAGATACAGTCTGTAAGTATTGTCTGTGGTTCTTAGACATAGTCTGTAAGTATTATCTGGTTCTTAGATGTTGTCTGTAAGTATTGTCTGTGGTTCTTGGATACAGTCTGTAAGTATTGTCTGTGGTTCTTAGATATAGTCTGCAAATATTGTCTGTGGTTCTTATATGTAGTCTGTGGTTCTTAGATGTAGTCTCTAAGTATTGTCTGTGGTTCTTAGATACAGTCTGTAAGTATTGTCTGTGGTTCTTAGACATAGTCTGTAAGTATTATCTGGTTCTTAGATGTTGTCTGTAAGTATTGTCCGTGGTTCTTAGATACAGTCTGTAAGTATTGTCTGTGGTTCTTAGATATAGTCTGTAAATATTGTCTGTGGTTCTTATATGTAGTCTGTAAGTATTGTCTGTGGTTCTTAGATACAGAGGCTGTAAATATTGTCTGTGGTTCTTAGATACAGTCTGTAAGTATTGTCGGTGGTTCTTAGGTACAGTCTGTATTTATTGTCTGTAGTTCTTAGATGTAGTCTGTAAGTATTGTCTGTGGTTCTTAGATACAGTCTGTAAGTATTGTCTGTGGGTCTTAGACAGTCTATAAGTATTGTCTGTTGTTCTTAGATGTAATGTGTAAGTATTGTGTATGGTTCTTAGATACCGTCTGTAAGTATAGGCTGTGGGTCTGAAAGTTTAGTCTGTTGTTCTTAGATGGTCTGTAAGTATTGTCTGTGGCTCTTATATACAGTCAAAGTATTATCTGGTTCTTAGATGTTGTCTGTAAGTATTGTCCGTGGTTCTTAGATACAGTCTAAGTATTGTCTGGAGTTCTTAGATATAAGTCTGTAAGTATTATCTGTGGTTCTTATATGAGGTCTGTAAGTGTTGTCTGTGATTCTTAGATACAGTCTGTAAGTATTGTCTGTTTTTCTTAGATACAGAGGCTGTTAGTATTGTCCGTGGTTCTTAGATACAGTCTGTATGTATTGGCTGTGGTTCTTAGATGTAGTCTGTAAGTATTGTCTGTGATTCTTAGATGTAGTCTGTAAATATTGTCTGTGATTCTTAGATATAGCCTGTATGTATTGTCTGTGGTTCTTAGATACAGAGGCTATAAGTATTGTCTGTGGTTCTAAGATACAGTCTGTAAGTATTGTCTGTTGTTCTAAGATGTAGTCTGTAAGTATTGTCTGTGGTTCTTAGATACAGTCTGTAAGTATTGTCTGTGGTTCTTAGATACAGTCTGTAAGTATTGTCTGTGGTTCTTAGATACAGTCTGTAAGTATTGTCTGTGGTTCTTAGATATAGTCTGTAAGTATTGTCTGTGGTTCTTAGATACAGTCTGTAAGTCTTTTCTGTGGTTCTTAGATGTAGTCTGTAAGTATTGTCTGTGGTTCTTAGATGTAGTATGTAAGTATTGTCTGTGGTTCTTAGATATAGTCTGTAAGTATTGTCTGTGGTTCTTAGATGTAGTCTGTAAGTATTGTCAAGTTCTTAGATTTAGTCTCTAATTATTGTCTGTGGTTCTTAGATGTAGTCTGTAAGTATTGTCTGTGGTTCTTAGATACAGTCTGTAAGTATTGTCTGTGGTTCTTAGATGTAGTCTGTAAGTATTGTCTGTGGTTCTTAGATACAGTCTGTAAGTATTGTCCGTGGTTCTTAGATACAGTCTGTAAGTAATGTCTGTGGTTCTTAGATGTAGTCTGTAAGTGTTGTCTGTGATTCTTAGATACAGTCTGTAAGTATTGTCTGTGGTTCTTAGATACAGTCTGTTAGTATTGTCTGTGGTTCTTAGATGTAGTCTGTAAGTATTGTCTGTGGTTCTTACACTAGATATAGTCTGTAAGTATTGTCTGTGGTTCTTAGATACAGTCTGTAAGTATTTTCTGTGGTTCTTAGATAGTCTATAAGTATTGTCTGTGGTTCTTAGATACAGTCTGTAAGTATTGTGTGTTGTTCTTAGATACAGTCTGTAAGTATTGTCTGTGGTTCTTAGATAGTCTATAAGTATTGTCTGTGGTTCTTAGATACAGTCTGTAAGTATTGTGTGTTGTTCTTAGATACAGTCTGTACGTATTGTCTGTGGTTCTTCGATGTAGTATGTAAGTATTGTCTGTGGTTCTTAGATATAGTCTGTAAGTATTGTCCGTGGTTCTTAGATACAGTCTGTAAGTATTGTCTGTGGTTCTTAGATATAGTCTTTAAGTATAGCCTGTTGTTTTACGTATAGTATGTAAGTATAGTCTGTTCTAACGTACAGTCTGTAAGTATTGTCTGGTTCTTATATATACAGCCTGTAAATTTTGTCTGCGGTTCATAGGTGTATACATAATGGTTCTTAAACTCAATTTATATGCATGAATGAAATATTTGCCACTGGATTTAAATCGTTTATTGAACGGACAGAGACTAGCGGTAGAATAACCTAACTATGTAATCATCGATAATATGATTCGTCCTGAACATGAATGAAATATTTGTCACTGGACGTAAAACAAACATCAATCAATCAATCTAGCTTTAACTAGAAGATGAATGCTCTATATAACGTTCATACACCTATGAGACGGAGTTATAAGATGGATATAGACCCTACAACGATAAGATACCAATGAGACACAGTTATACAAAATGCATAAACACTATAACAACGTTCATACACGAATGCAACAGAGTTATTCGATGGATATAGACCCTATACAACGAGACAGAGTTAATCGATGGATATGAACCCTATATAACGTTCATACACTAATGAGACAGAGTTGTTCGATGGGTATGAACCCTATATAAAGTTCATACACTAATGAGACAGAGTTGTTCGATGGGTATGAACCCTATATAACGTTCATACACTAATGAGACGGAGTTTTTCGATGGGTGTGAACCCTATATTACGTTCATACACTAATGAGACAGAGTTTTTCGATGGGTATGAACCCTATATAAAGTTCATACACTAATGAGACAGAGTTTTTCGATGGGTATGAACCCTATATAAAGTTCATACACTAATGAGACAGAGTTTTTCGATGGATATGGACCCTATATAACGTTCATACACTAATAAGACGGAGTTTTTCGATGAGTGTGGACCCTATATAACATGCATACACTAATGAGACAGAGTTGTTCGATGGGTGTAGACCCTATATAAAGTTCATACACTAATGAGACAGATTTATTCGATGGGTATGAACCTTATATAACGTTCATACACTAATGAGACGGAGTTTTGCGATGGGTGTGAACCCTATATTACGTTCATACACTAATGAGACAGAGTTTTTCGATGGGTATGAACCCTATATAACGTTCATACACTAATGAGACAGAGTTTTTCGATGGGTATGGACCCTATATAAGGTTCATATACTAATGAGACGGAGTTTTTCGATGGGTATGAACCCTATTTAACATGCATACACTAATGAGACAGAGTTGTTCGATGGGTGTAGACCCTATATAACGTTCATATACTAATGAGACGGAGTTTTTCGATGGGTATGAACCCTATATAACGTTCATACACTAATGAGATAGAGTTTTTCGATGGGTATGGACCCTTTATAACGTTCATACACTAATGAGACAGAGTTTTTCGATGGGTATGAACCCTATATAACGTTCATACACTTATGAGACAGAGTTGTTCGATGGGTGTAGACCCTATATAACGTTCATACACTAATGAGACAGAGTTATTCGATGGGTATGAACCTTATATAACGTTCATATACTAATGAGACAGAGTTTTTCGATGGGTATGAACCCTATACAACGTTCATACACTAATGAGACAAAGTTATTCGATGGGTATGAACCCTACATAACGTTCATACACTAATGAGATAGAGTTTTTCGATGGGTATGGACCCTATATAACGTTCATACACTAATGAGTCAAAGTTATTCGATGGGTATGAACCCTACATAACGTTCATACACTAATGAGATAGAGTTTTTCGATGGGTATGGACCCTTTATAACGTTCATACACCATTGAGACAGAGTTTTTCGATGGGTGTGAACCCTATATAACGTTCATACACTAATGAGACAGAGTTGTTCGATGGGTATGAACCCTATATAACGTTCATACACTAATGAGACAAAGTTGTTCGATGGGTATGGACCCTATATAACGTTCATACACTAATGAAACAGAGTTATTCGATGGGTATGGACCCTATATAACGTTCATACACTAATGAAACAGAGTTATTCGATGGGTATGAACCTTATATAAAGTTCATACATTAATGAGACATAGTTAATCGATGGGTATGAACCCTATATAACGTTAATACACTAATGAGACAGAGTTTTTCGATGGGTATGAACCCTATATAACGTGCATGCACTAATAAGACAGAGTTTTTCGATGGGTATGAACCCTATATAACGTGCATGCACTAATAAGACAGAGTTTTTCGATGGGTATGGACCCTATATAACGTTCGTACACTTTTGAGACAGAGTTGTTCGATGGGTATGAACCCTATATAAATTTCATACACTAATGAGACAGAGATATTCGATGGGTATGAACCTTATATAACGTACATACACTAATGAGACAGAGTTGTTCTATGGGTGTGGACCCTATATAACGTTCATACACTAATGAAACAGAGTTGTTCGATGGGTATGAACCCTATATAACGTGCATGCACTAATAAGACAGAGTTTTTCGATGGGTAAGGACCCTATATAACGTTCATACACTTATGAGACAGAGTTGTTCGATGGGTGTGGACCCTATATAACGTTCATACACTAATGAGACAGAGTTATTCGATGGGTATGGACCGTATGCAACGTCGATTCACAATTGAGACAGAGTTATTCGATGGGTCTAAAACTTGTACATCGTTCGTACACCAATGAGACAACGTTATTCGATGGGTATATAGCCTTCACAATAGTCACACACCAATGAAACAAAATTATTTGATGGATATATACCTTATACAACGTGCATACACAAATTAAACAAACATTTAATGATCATACATCTATGAGACAAAGTTATTCGATGGGTTTAGACCCTAATCAACGTTGATACCCAATTGAGACAAAATTATTTGATGAGTCTAAAATTGATACAACGTTCATATACCAATGATACAAAGTTATTCGATGGGTGTAAACCCTATACAACGTGCATACACCAAGTTAGTCGATGTGTATAGACCCTATGCAACGTGCATACACCAATGAGACACAGCCAGGTATTCGATGGGTATATACCCCATGTAACGATCATACGCCAATTAGACAAAGGTATATGCCATTTAACGATGATACACCAATGAGACAGTTATTCGATGGGTATAAACACAATACAACTTTGATAACCCGTTGAGACAAAGTTATTCGATGGGTATTAACCCTACTTAACGTTCATATACCAATGAGACAGAGTTACTCAATGGGTATATACCTATACAACGTTCATACACCAACGAGCCATTATAATCCTGGTATTTTTAATAACTTTTATACAACGTTGATACACAATTGAGACAAAGTTATTCGATGAGTCTAAAACTTATACAAAGTTCATATACCAATGATTATTCAATGGATATATACCTATACATAGTTCTTACACCAACGAGCCAGACGTAGTTATTTGATGGGTGCAAATCCTTTTAACGTTCATATGCCAATGCAACACTAGTATATATACCCTAAATAACGTGCATATACAAATGTGACAGTTATTCAATGGGTATATACCCTATACAACGGTCATACACCAAAGGAGAGTTGTAACGATTGTTCATTGTTGAAGGTCAGATAACCCATAATTTCTTAAATCCATGATCTCTGTTGGAGTTTTCTTATTGTAACGATTGTTTATTGTTGAAGATCAAATTACCCATAATAGCTTAAATCCATGATCACTGTTGGAGAGTTGTCTTATGTAACAATTGTTCATTGTTGTAGGTCAGATTACCCATAATTTCTGAAATCCATGATCTCTGTTAGATTTTTCTTATTCTAACGATTGTTTATTGTTGAAGGTCAGATTACCAATAGTTGCTTAAATCCATGACCACTGTTGGATCAAGGTCATATAACACAAACAATAGTTCCACACATCAGATCTGATAGTTAAAACATCTGAGAAACTGAATTACCGGCAAGTATGAAAATTAATCATTGACCAACAAGAGTGCACATACTGAAATGCGTCGCCTTCTTTACTAATCCTTGATTCTATCTTGATAGACCTAAATATAAAGCTTTATTACAACTGTCACATAAACTCAACATTAACCAAGAAAATGAAACATTGATTAATGAACCATGAAAATGAGGTCGAGGTCAGATGAACCATGCCAGGCAGACATGTACAGCTAACAATTCTTCATTACAACAAATATAGTTGACTTATTGCTTATAAATAAAGAAAAACAGACCAAAACACAAACACTTAAAACTTAGCAATGGACCGTGAAAATGAGGTCAAGGTCAAATAAAACCTGTGTATCAAAAATATAGATCATAAAATATTTCCATACACCAAATATAGTTGACCTAATGCATAAAGTATTAGAAAAATAGACCAAAACTAAAAAACTTAACTTTGACCACAGAACCATGAAAATGAGGTCAAGGTCAGATGACACCTGCCAGTTGGACATGTACACCTTACAGTCCTTCCATACACCGAATATACTAGCCCTATTGCTTATAGTATCTGAGATATGGACTTGACCACCAAAACTTAACCTTGTTCACTGATCCATGAAATGAGGTTGAGGTCAAGTGAAACCGGTCTGACAGGCATGAGGACCTTGCAAGGTACGCACATACCAAATATAGTTGTCCAATTACTTATAAGAGAGAATTTAACATTACAAAAAATCTGAACTTTTTTTTCAGGTAGTCACTGAACCATGAAAATGAGGTCAAGGACATTGGACATGTGACTGACGGAAAGTTCGTAACATGAGGCATCTATATACAAAGTATGAAGCATCCAGGTCTTCTACCTTCTAAAATATAAAGCTTTTAAGAAGTGAGCTAACACCGCCGCCGCCGGATCACTACCCCTATGTCGAGCTTTCTGCAACAAAAGTTGAAGGCTCGACAATAAAACCATAAAAAAGAGGTCAATGACAGGTAAACCATAATGTACAGCCTGCAATCGAATAATCATTCCATACATCCATACATCAAATACTGTTGTCTTACTGCTTACAGCGTCCAAGAAAAAAAATGGGGCCAAGTTCATGTAGCTTTCAGACTGACTTGTAATCATTTGATACACCAACTTAATATGATAGACAGACAAACGGTGTGCAAACCTATAGTCCCCTTTTGACTGCCTAACGAAGAGCCTAATAACTTGCATATAATTCTGGGTTCAAAGTAGTTATAACATTTTTTGGTACAAACTTTATTTCATTCAATGTCATTTCAGTCAACATGAGCCACAAACATTACAATTAATAAATCATTCAGTTAATGTTATTATTGCATCTATGCTAATACGCAAAAAAAGTTTGTGAGGGCTATTCCATTTAATTGTATGTCGGAAGGTAGGTAGGGACTTTCAAAATATCCCTACAACCAAGAACAATTTTTCAGATAATTCTTCATAATGCTAATAGACGCATACTGAATAACGACCCATGACCCAAGTTCAATAATTAAACTTCCCTCCTTGATACATTTTAATGGAATAACCCTCACAAAGAACATACAACCTTAAAAAAAAAGAAATCATTTTATACGTGTGATATTGTTATGAAGACATACAATTAAAATGTTTTACTAATATATTTCAATTTTTTTTCAACATTTAATGTATTTGTGACATCATCAATGTAGGTGGATTTTGTGAAAACATTATTTTTTTCATAATTTGGCTAAAGAGCTAGGGCCATTTTCCCTAGAGTCCTTTTCATTGGATAAGATAGGTAAATCATGTTTTAAATAACCCGATAGATGCTAATCATAGTACTTGAAAATAGGTCACATCATCTATTTTCATACCTTGAACAGGTATTCCTACAAAAAACAAGGCCAAGACTATTGAATTTTTTATATTGATTTTGTTTAATTGTTAACACCCTTTATGCGCATATGGTACCATACCACATGACTTGTCCAGAAGCCAAATAATATAGAACTAATTCAAATGGGATGCTGTTTTTCTCATTCTGAATATATGTATATCTGTTTTTGTCCTGCTCTTTAAGGTTTTATCGGCTATAAGACAAGATTAGATATATTTTAACTGGACAACATCTTACTTAAATACATTAGTTGGCCATTGAACACCTTGTGTTACAAACTCATGTAATATGGCCTTGTCTGGCATTTTAACAAATGGGCTCTTCGTTGTATTACAGATGCAACAGCTTCTTGATGTTTTACCTACAATCACGATTTGTAGTGTAATTGATTTGTTCTGTGGTGTTGTTTTATTTTTTGATGACTTAGGTACCAGTGCAGGAACAGTGGTAAAAGCGTCTACACAGTTGGTAAATTGGCAACAAAATTGCTGTTAACTGCATTTGTCACATATACAAATGTAATACCATGTTTAAAAAAGGTTTCGAATATTGTTTGCGTTATTTTCAAACTTTTTTACAATTAGTCCAGTCAAACTAAGATTGAGCCCCAAACTAAAATGTTTTAGTTCTAATCTATAACATTATGCCCTTAATATACACAGAAAAAAGTCCCATAAAATCTAACTTGAGGAAAACTCAAAATCAGCATTTCTAATTTCCAATGGAAATTAAAATTTGGAAGGGGGAGATAACTCCGCAAAAATGTCTTTTTTGGTCAGTTTTTGGTTGATTTTCTTGAAATTTATGTAAGGTATGAAACTTTGATGGGTTATAAGTTGATTTATTGACTAAATCATATAATCTTCTGTTCATGAAATGTACAAAACCAAAGTGTTGTGGGTAGTTTTATTTTTTGTGTGCATTTTTCATTGAAGAAATTGCAAATTAGAAGCTTTGTGACCATTTTGAAAATAATAATGTAAAAATTTGATATTATCTATATCTGTATATTATATTTTTTCAGCATCTTACTTGTCTAAAGAAACTTTAAACCACTAAAATAAGAATACATGCTTAATTATTTTCATTGAATTTGAGATTCTTTTTCTTGACATGTTGAAAAATTTAATAAATGGTCAACTAATGAATTACGAAATCTAGATTATAGCTTGATAAAAGATATGAAAACACCTTTAGAATTGTTTGTTATACTCTAAAGACTGCTAAAAAAACCCAAGAATCAATACATTCTGATGAATATAAGCGGCAAAGTTATTATTATTATTTTGTGTCAATTTTTATTGATATTTCTGCCATTTTTGCAAGAGTTATATCCCTTTTCAATGCAAATCTCCATAGGAATTTTATATGGTGATTTTTTTAGTCTTACTCCAGTAAGATTTTATGGGACTTTTTTCTGTGTATATTTGGGGTATAATGCTAAAGATTAAACCTTAAAAATCTTCTGTTGCAATTACTTTCAGGTTAGGGTCAAATTTATGCTAGATTGACTGGACTAAATAAGCCTTTTTTTTAGTTATGTGTATATGCACCCCCTAATGTGGTTAGATATTTGTTATTTTAGCTTCCTCTAATGAATAAATTTTACAAGATATATTTGTTTATATGGCAGAAATAATAATGACAGCCAAAATTTGGTGGTCATATACAAAAGAAATATTAAGTGCATTTCAAATATTAAATTCTTGCATATCTGTATCTTTCCTCTATCAATTTTCTTCTTAAATGACCTGAAAATAAAATCATTGTTACATGGCTATTATAACATTTTTAATAAATAAAATGCAAAACAACCTGTAAGGGCTAAAATTGAGTTTTTCAATTTGAATTATCAATCTATTTTAAGGTCAAGGAACAGTAAATGGGTTATAACACCACTGTCCCAGATTAGGGGAGGGATTGGATCCCGCTAACATGTTTAACCCCTCCACATTCTCTATGTATGTGCCTGTCCCAAGTCAGGAATCTGTAATTCAGTGGTTTTCATTTGTTTATGTGTTACATATTTGTTTTTTGTTCATTTTTTGTACATAAATTAGGCCGTTAGTTTTCTCGTTTGAATTGTTTTACATTGTCATTTTGGGGCCTTTTATAGCTGATTATGTGGTATGTGCTTTGCTCATTGTTGAAGGCCATACACTGACCTGTAGTTGTTAATTTCTGTGTCATTTTGGTCTCTTGTGGAGAGTTGTTTCATTGGCAATCATTATAACCACATCTTCTTTTTTATATGTTGCAGATTTTGATTGTACAAACGAAGTCGGTGACCTTATATTTATTTTGCAACATCAAAACAGATATTTATGTATCAACGACATATAGTTTTAAAAAAAAATCTATAGAGAAGAATCAGAGATTTGATGAATTTTAAGCCAGATTTTGGAAGGTTTTTGCTGATTTTAAGGGCTTTCTATACAAATGTTCACTCATTTTGAAAGATTTCAATCAGTAATATTTCAAATGATAAATGAGATAAATGCATTGCTTGTTAGGTTTTCACAAGTTCATAGAGCCAGAGTTGTATATATGCAAAATTTGACTGAAATCTGTGACATAGCTCATTTACTGTAACTTGACCTTAATAAAGATCACATCTCCCCTCTGACTATAGAATCCATTTGCAATAGATAGTTAAATTTGCAAAAAACTTATCTATGAAGAGTATATAAAAATAATGTTAGCTACAGATAGTAAAATGTAAAAATCAGAATGAAAATGGGGATTTTTTTTAATGAGACAACAACCCGACCAAAGAGCAGAAAGCAGCCAAAGGCCACCAATGAGTCTTCAATACAACAAGAAAATCCCGCGCCCTGAAGCGTGCTTTTAATAGGTGGTCCCTAAACAAAAATATGTACTAGTTCAGTGATGATGGACGTCATACTAAACTCTACATTTGTTTTCGTTTCAATAATGAAGTTTCATGTCATATCCAGAATGAGCAGGTAGGCATTTCAATCTGTGGTTTATCATTAACATCTACATCATTAGGTCTCTGGTGGAGAATTGTCTCATTGGCAAACTTAACACCACATCTTTTCTTTTTTATACGTTTGTATGTAACATACACATAGAACAAGGGTAAAACCTGGATTGGAGTAATATAGACTATATCACAGGATTTTTTTGTGTTTATCAACTTGAAATAGATATTTTTTTATATTAAAACATTAAGGGCTGCTCCAGAAAATACTTTATCCCCCAAGAAAACATTAAGGGCAGTTCCAGAAAATACTATGTTCCCCCAGGGAAGGTAATTATTTTTTTTTTATGTGGGTGGTTGTATTATGCATTATACTTTCATATATTAAAATAAAAACTTTAATATGTATGAGATATCATTACATTCTAGATTATATTACAATTTCAAAATATATGTGATAATTAAAATTTTATGCTTTAACAAAATTAAAAACAAAGGTCAAATGTTAAAAATAGTGTTGTCTCGTACCAGTAGTAATCTAAAAAATCTGTAAAATTTCACAAATATTTTTTGATTGCTGTAGTTAATTTAGTATAATACGAAAAAATATTTTGTTTTATTTTGTGAACAAGAATATTGTCAACGTAAGAAAACTTTCTTTGATGCAACAAAAACACACCAGACCACAAGATATTTTTTACTTTGATTGATATTTAAATTCATGGTTTCCCTATACCTATGAAATCAACAAAGAAACTAAAAAAATATGAGGTTGTCAGGTGTAGGGCCTGTCTTGCATAAGTTAGTGATTCACATAAACACATACCTAATTCTGTCCCAAACATTGAGAAACATTTAATAGTTTCAGGTTTCATAAATTTTGACACCAGAAACTAGATCATTTTTTATATTTAAATTTTCTCTACATCTATACAGGTGTCATATGTGAAGCAGGATCTGCCTACCCTTCTAGATCACCTCCAGTTTGTAATAGGGTCCGTCTTTAGTGTAACATGTTTTATACACTATTGGTTGTCTGTTGGTCTTTTAAAATTTTTCTTTGGTACCTTTCGCTTCTCTTCTATTATAGCTTTTGTTATAATAAGGGGGCTAGCGGGTCTAAATCATTTTTTTTAAAATATAGGATTTCCCTTTTCTTTTCTATAAATAAACTTTATCCTATTCTTAAAAGAAAAATTAAACAAAAATATGGGGTCACCGTTCATTTAAGCTCACAATCTTCATTTGAAAGAAGAACGTATTTCTGTTAAAGTACTTTTTTTCTGTTGAACTAATAGGAGAAAAAAAGGTAAAATCAAAATAAAAAAAGAACTAAATTACAGAAATTGCTTAAATTTTTCAATAGTTTAGTTTCAGGAAAGTTCATTTGAAAACAATAATAAAAAAATATAGGTCACTGGTGCATGAGTTAAAAAAGTTATTGCAATTTTTATGCAAAAAATGGCATTTTTTTCACCAAAGGATGATAATTTGGAGCATTTTCAATGATATAAACATTTTAAAAAGTCTTCTGGGGCCAAAACGAATTGTTTTTTTTTGGTTGATTTTTGAACCATATCATAAAGTAACACTAATAGTGTAATAAATAAAATTTGAAATGAAAAAGCAAATGTTTCAATTTTTGCTGATTTTTTTCTTAAGCCTCCTTAAGGTGGTACCCAACACTTTCACTAAAATTAACTTGGCTCGTTTAATTTTCATAAAATTTTGACAATGTATTTACTTTGACCCTTCAACAAAAACATAAAAATTTCAAAAATTTTGAACCAACCGTTTTGTTAGAAAAATTACACTGGTTATATAGCAGTTTGACAAACACCAATTTTGATCATTGAGAATCT
The DNA here is from genome assembly GCF_963676685.1 of Mytilus edulis. NCBI lineage: Eukaryota > Metazoa > Mollusca > Bivalvia > Mytilida > Mytilidae > Mytilus > Mytilus edulis. Next base: position 46,524,030 of record NC_092356.1, on the reverse strand, counting down.
TAATATTCCCTTTACAACACAACGTAATTAAAACGTTTAGCTGACCTTACAGAGTTATCTCCCTGTAGTGTTAGGTACCACCTTAAGGGGAAAATGCAATAAAAAAACAAAAACAAATGGTTAAAATCTATTTTTAAGTTCAATATCTCCTAAATACTTCTGCAATTTCCATAATTTCTCTATCTATAGCATTTTTAAGACAATAAAAAAAACTTGAATTTGCCCTTCTGTACTATTTACAACCATGCATGGCAATTATGATGGTTGGCATGTCAGGTCCTGGGACTAGATACCCTAATGATGGTTGTGGACAAGCTTGGTTATATTTGACTCAGTAGTTTCAGATAAGATTTTTGTAAAAGTTAACAGACAATTACGACGGACTTCAAGTGATGAAAAATACTCACTTGACCCTTTGGGTCAGATGAGCTAAAAATGGCACGAATTGATACATCTATCAGCCAACACAAATAGCCAATGAAAACATTTGTATGAATTAAACACGTTACTATAAATATTACCATTTGAAGAAAATCCAAGCAACACTGCCAGTCTTTAATGCATGTTTTGCTCGTCTAAATTACTATAACCATTCACCTAAAAATAACAAAGAAACAATAACATGATAGCAAATTAATTAAAGTTGATAAAGAAAGAGAAAAATAAAAAGTAATAAATGTGTATTTTTTTTAATTAATTCAGTCAGTTTCCAATGGGAAAATCTATGCAAGAATGTAAGCCAAAGGGGAGATTTTTTGTTACATATTGTTAATATTTCTTGGTTAAGTGCTCACAAGTTATCTCAAATTAAAATATTTAATATGTGCCTGTCCCAAATCTGGAACCAGGAGCCTGAAATGGAGTGATTGGTTTCCATTAAAATTGTTTTCAATTTATTTGGTCTTAAATCTAGCCATTATTTTTTCTGTTTTGGTCTTTTATACTCATGGTTGAAGGCATTACTTATTGTCCCTTCTACCCAAATCAATTGTGACTAGTTGTCACATTGGTAATCATACCACATCTCCATCTTTTCAAACCTCTTTAGAAGCTCCTGTACATGTATGAAGTCTGCCTCATATGAAAAAAAGAACAAATATGAGTACAAATGTATATGTTGATCATATGTTGTTTTCCAAGCACAGAAATTTAGAAACGATCCAGGTAAAATTATTGATCCTTTAAATAAACTTATTTGAAACGGTTTATACCAAATCAACACTGTAATTAGGTCTTTAATTTTTGTTTTTATTGGTATAATATTGATTTGTTATTATTTAATTAAAATCGAACAAATTTTGCTTAATATCTTTATTTCAAATTATTTAAATAATTTCTGTACAGTTGTAAGACATAATAGTAGTGTCCATGTGGACAATTTTTCATAGAATTTTGGTATTTAATAATGTCCATTGCCATGAAATATTGTCCTCAACTGGACAGAATTTTACTGCAAAAGTTATGAAAAAGTGTTCACCTGCAGAACAAGTTGTCATAGTAGTCACTATTAAATTGTGTCCTCCAAGGGAAGTAATACAAAGGCCATTAAAAAGTTTTATTACACTTGAATATTAATAAAAATCTGAAGGATTGATTAGAAATTGATTAATATACATATGTAAACAAAAAATTAAGGATGGAAGTAAATAGAGAGAAATTAAAGTTTTAAGAAATACCCAGCTAATGATAAGAACAAAAAGGAAGAAGAGTGTAAAGTATAAAATCAAATGTGAAGAACTATACTATATTTATTATGAGAAGAAGGCAATAGAAAATATAGAATTTTGGTATTAAACACTGTCCATTGCCATGGAATGTTGTCCCCTACGTATACAGCATTTTACAGCAACAGTTATGAAATATGGTCCACCTACAGGAAATTTTTTTGTAGTGATTGTTATTTAATTGTGTCCTTCAAGGAAAATAATACTGAACAGCATCTGTCACTTTTTTATTTCAATTTAAATCATCACACATGTATATATATTAAAAGTATAAATAGGAAGATAAGGAAGATATGAGTGTCAATGAGACAACTCTCTGTCAAGGTAACACTGTATTAAAGTTAAAATATGTCCAGTAATAACAAGGCAATGGACATCATTTAATATTTTGATCATATCAAAAAAATATCCTGATGGATATAATGTCCTGAAAAAAGTGTCCACCAGTTCAGAAGTATAGTATTAAATAATGTTCATGTTCATAGACACTTTTTCATATCCAAGGACATATTTTCATAGGAAATTGTGTCCAGGACACATCTAAATAAGTAAATATTGTCCATGTATTTACTATGAAATAATGTCCTCTGGACATCATTTCATAGGGGACATTATTAAATCCTACACAGTATGTGGTTTACCCTAAAACATCTTCTTATATGTGAACTGTTGGTGTCCTATTGTTATTCTTTGTCAAATTAATCATACAGTGTCATGAAGGTATCACTGCCAGATGGGATAGTATCTTGCTCTTTACTTCATCAAAAACTTTAAGGGCATCTGTACCTAAAAAATAAACATTCATTCATGTATGTGAATAGTTATCTAACTTTCAATAGTTAAGAGGGATTTTTTTCCCAAACCATTACAATATTATCTTTGAAACTAGAGGCTCTAAAGAGCCTGTGTCGCTCACCTTGGTCTATGTGCATATTAAACAAAGGACACAAATGGATTCATGACAAAATTGTATTTTGGTGATGGTGATGTGTTTGAAGTTCTTACTTTACTGAACGATTTTGCTTCTTACAATTATATCTATAATGAACTTTGCCCATTAGTAACAGAGAACTATATTTGGTAAAAATTTACATATATTTACCAAATTAATGAAAATTGTTAAAAATTGACTATAAAGGGCAATAACTCCTTAAGGGGTCAATTGACCATTTAGGTCATGTTGACTTATTTGTAGATCTTACTTTGCTGAACATTATTGCTGTTTACAGTTTATCTCTTTCTATAATAGTATTGAAGATAACCAAAAACGGCAAAATTTCTTTAAAAATTACCGATTGGAGGGCAGCAACCCAACAACCAGTTGTCCAATTCATCTGAAAAATTCAGGGCAGATAGATATTGACTTGATTAACAATTTAACTTCTTGTCAGATTTGCTCTAGATGCTTTGAATTCATAGTTATAAGCCAAAAACTGCATTTTACCCCTATGTTCTATTTTTAGCCGTGGTGGCCATCTTGGTTGAATGGCCAGGTCATCAGACACATTTTTCAAACTAGATACCCCAAAGATGATTGTGGCCTAGTAGTTTCAGTGGAGATTTTGTAAAAGATTACTTAGATTTATGAAAAATGGTTAAAGATTGACTATAAAGGGCAATAACTCCTAAAGGGGTCAACTGACCATTTTGGTCATGTTGACTTATTTGTAGATCTTACTTTGCTGAACATTATTGCTGTTTACAGTTTATCTCTATCTATAATAATATTCAAGATAATAACCAAAAACAGCAAAATTTCCTCAAAATTACCAATTCAGGGGCAGCAACCCAACAACCGATTGACCGATTCATCTGAAAATTTCAGGGCAGATAGATCTTGACCTGATAAACATTTTTATCCCCATGTCAGATTTCCTCAAAATGCTTTGGTTTTTGAGTTATAAGCCAAAAACTGCATTTTACCCCTATGTTCTATTTTTAGCGGTGGCGGCCATCTTGGTTGGTTGACCAGGTCACGTCACACATTTTTTAAACTAGATACCCCAAAGATGATTGTGGCCAAGTTTGGATTAATTTGGCACAGTAGTTTCAGAGGAGAAGATTTTTGTAAAAGATTAATTTATGAAAAATTGTTAAAATTGACTATAAAGGGCAATAACTCCTAAACGGGTCAACTGACCATTTTGGTCATGTTGACTTATTTGTAGATCTTACTTTGCTGAACATTATTGCAGTTTACAGTTTATCTCTATCTATAATAATATTCAAGATAATAACCAAAAACAGCAAAATTTCCTCAAAATTACCAATTCAGGGGCAGCAACCCAACAACCGATTGACTGATTCATCTGAAAATTTCAGGGCAGATAGATCTTGACCTGATAAACATTTTTATCCCGTCAGATTTCCTCAAAATGCTTTGGTTTTTGAGTTATAAGCCAAAAACTGCATTTTACCCCTTTGTTCTATTTTTAGCCGTGGCGGCCATCTTGGTTGGTTGACCAGGTCACGCCACACATTTTTTAAACTAGATACCCCAAAGATGATTGTGGCCAAGTTTGGATTAATTTGGCCCAGTAGTTTCAGAGGAGAAGATTTTTGTAAAAGATTACTTTAATTAACGAAAAATGGTTAAAAATTGACTATAAAGGGCAATAACTCCTAAACGGGTCAACTGACCATTTTGGTCATGTTGACTTATTTGTAGATCTTACTTTGCTGAACATTATTGCTGTTTACAGTTTATCTCTATCTATAATAATATTCAAGATAATAACCAAAAACAGCAAAATTTCCTCAAAATTACCAATTCAGGGGCAGCAACCCAACAACCGATTGACCGATTCATCTGAAAATTTCAGGGCAGATAGATCATCTTGACCTGATAAACATTTTTACCCCCATGTCAGATTTGCTCTAAATGCTTTGGTTTTTGAGTTATAAGCCAAAAACTGCATTTTACCCCTATGTTCTATTTTTAGCCGTGGCGGCCATCTTGGTTGGTTGACCAGGTCACGCCACACATTTTTTAAACTAGATACCCCAATGATGATTGTGGCCAAGTTTGGATTAATTTGGCACAGTAATTTCAGAGGAGAAGATTTTTGTAAAAGATTAATTTAATTTATGAAAAATGGTTAAAATTGACTATAAAGGGCAATAACTCCTAAACGGGTCAACTGACCATTTTGGTCAAGTTGACTTATTTGTAGATCTTACTTTGCTGAACATTATTGCTGTTTACAGTTTATCTCTATCTATAATAATATTCAAGATAATAACCAAAAACAGCAAAATTTCCTCAAAATTACCAATTCAGGGGCAGCAACCCAACAACCGATTGACTGATTCATCTGAAAATTTCAGGGCAGATAGATCTTGACCTGATAAACATTTTTATCCCGTCAGATTTCCTCAAAATGCTTTGGTTTTTGAGTTATAAGCCAAAAACTGCATTTTACCCCTTTGTTCTATTTTAAGCCGTGGCGGCCATCTTGGTTGGTTGAACAGGTCATGCCACACATTTATTAAACTAGATACCCCAAAGATGATTGTGGCCAAGTTTGGATTAATTTGGCCCAGTAGTTTCAGACGAGAAGATTTTTGTAAAAGATTACTTTAATTAACGAAAAATGGTTAAAAATTGACTATAAAGGGCAATAACTCCTAAACGGGTCAACTGACCATTTTGGTCATGTTGACTTATTTGTAGATCTTACTTTGCTGAACATTATTGCTGTTTACAGTTTATCTCTATCTATAATAATATTCAAGATAATAACCAAAAACAGCAAAATTTCCTCAAAATTACCAATTCAGGGGCAGCAACCCAACAACCGATTGACCGATTCATCTGAAAATTTCAGGGCAGATAGATCATCTTGACCTGATAAACATTTTTACCCCATGTCAGATTTGCTCTAAATGCTTTGGTTTTTGAGTTATAAGCCAAAAACTGCATTTTACCCCTATGTTCTATTTTTAGCCGTGGCGGCCATCTTGGTTGGTTGACCAGGTCACGCCACACATTTTTTAAACTAGATACCCCAATGATGATTGTGGCCAAGTTTGGTTTGATTTGGCCCAGTAGTTTCAGAGGAGAAGATTTTTGTAAAAGTTAACGACGACGGACGACGACGACGACGGACGACGGACGACGGACGACGACGGACGACGGACGCCAAGTGATGAGAAAAGCTCACTTGGCCCTTCGGGCCAGGTGAGCTAAAAAGCAGTACTAGTACACAATGTACTACTGGAATTTATTCACGAAATAAATAAGAAACATTCAGAAACAATTTGTCAACATCTTATTGTGTTTATACATATATCTCAACTTGTTCAATTTGCTCCTGTATGTATTGTAACAATATATTTGATTTTAATGAAAAAAAAATTAATCTCTGAATTATTGAAAATTATTACAAAGTTCTTGATATCACAAACAAGTCAAAACATTTACAAAATGTTATCATCGTACAAGAACATCATTCGTAATTAAAGATCAACATGTAGACATCTTATACTTTCAGGTATTTCACATCCAATATTTTATGGCAATATTCTATACAAAGCACTGAACTTGAACAAGGAGGATCTGAATTAAGGTCATTTCCTGAAAATTGGGAAGCAAGCTAGAGTCCAGATGTAGGTTTTGTTTCCTGTTTGATTTTTTTTATGACCTGAACACCTTTCTTTAATTTCCTTTTACCTCTTTCATATGTAACATGGGCATAAGGTCTGCCTCTTTTCCTAAACAAAGGCATTTTATCTAAAAAAGAAAAAGAAAAAAAGACATAAATTCATCATGCTTTATAGACAGTCCTCAGTAGGGAACAAAGCTATTGAAAATAACATGTAGCAATATTTTTTTTGCAATTCTGGGTCTTGATAATTTATGCATAGCACACCGTGAATTAATTGGCCCACAGTGACACAGTCACATCGAACGTTTATAAAGATAAAACATGGTCCATTGAATTGGAAATGTGCAAATTAAAAGCGGATGCTTATAAAACACTAATAAAATGACAGATTCTAATGAATATATAATACATACTTGTAATTAATGAACAAGAGGCTCTCAACTGTAATTTTTTGCTTAAATCTTCATCAATTATTATTTTTGGTTTTCAAATTAAAAATGCATTTTACCCCTTAGTTTCCTTTTAGCCATAGGGCTGTTTTTTATATGCTAGGAAATAGAATACAAAATTTATACTAGATACTCTAAAGCTCATTCAGCCTAAGTTTGGCGGATTTTAATTCAGCAATTTCAAAGGAGAAGATTTTTTAATATTTAAGAGAACAAATTGTAAATAATAATATTGAGAATTGAATGTAAAAGGCAATTACTCCTTAAGGGTAAATTGAACATTTAGTTCAGAAGACTTATTTGCAGATCTTACTTTGCTTAACATTTTTGCTGTTTACAGTTTAATATCTTTATCTATAATAATATTCAAGATAATAATTGAAAACTGCAAATTTTCCTTAAATGATCAATTCAGGGGCAATAACCTAAAAATCAGTTACCCTGATGATAATTTCAGGGCGGGTAGACCTTTACCTAATGAATTATATTTTAACTCCTTCTCTGATTTGCTCTAAATTTGCTTTAGTTTTTGAAATAATTAATTATTTAGCAAAAAACTGCATTCTACCCTATATTCTATTTTTAGCCATGGTGGCCATGTTTTTTTCTTCGGGAAAACAGAAAATAAAACATAAACTTTATTGGAGATACCCTAATTATAATTCACCTCAAGTTAGGTTGAAATTTGTTCAGTAATTTCAAAGGAATATTAAGATTGTTTAAAGTTAGCAAACTTATTCTAAAAGAATTGGTATTAATATTGATTTTGTTATCAGTAAAATAAAAGCAAACTAAATATTATTGTTATATACATATATGCACATTCATGGATCTACAATCTGTTGATACCTTATCTTAGCATTGCACAAGGTCATGTTTTTCTCTGACTGTTTATGACGTCTTTACACTAAATCCATGTGATGTTGGATGTGTAATGATTGATAATTTAGTCTTAGATGCATGATTTTTCTTATTGTTAATGGCTTTGAACTAGCTGTCAGTAACTGTGAGTACTCTCAGATCTGTACTTATGGTCTTTTTGTTGTTGGAATGTTTAAGTGCCCAGCCACTTTCACTCTGTTTTTGTTAGATATATTTCTATTTGTATGGATACTATCCATCTGATGAGTTAAGCCTTTTTCAACTGATTTTTATAGTTCGTTTCAATGTTGTACTATTACACCACTGTCCTATGTTAGGTATGGTTGGGATCTCGCTAACATGTTTAACCCTGTCACATCATGTATGTATGTGCCTGTCCCAAGTCAGGAGCCTGCAATTCAGTGGTTCTTGTTAGTTGCTGTGTTACATATTTGTTTTTCATTCATTTACTTGTAAATTAATAAGGCCGTTAGTTTTCTCGTTTGAATTGTTTTACATTTGACATATCCGGGCCTTTTAAAGCTGACTATGCAGTATGGGGTTTGCTCATTGTTGAAGGCTTTATGGTGACCTATAGTTGTTTATTTCTGTGTCATTTGATCTTTTGTGAAGAGTTGTCACATTGGAAATTACACCACATCTTTAATTTTATATGATGAACAAATTGTGCAAAATTGTCTTTAAAGGGCAATAACTCCTTAAGTGGTCAATTGACAATTTTGGTCTTTTAACTTTGCTAAACATTTTTGCTGTTTACAGTCTTTATCTATAATAATATTCAAGAAAATAACCAAAAACAGCAATTTTTCCAAAATTTACTATATACATGTAGTGGCAGCAACACAACAATTGGTTGTTCCATTCATCTGCAAATTTCAGGGTTGATAAATCTTGACCTAATGAACAATTAAATTTTGATAACATATTTGCTCTAAACGCTTCAGTTTTTGAAACATAAGACAAAAACTGCATTTTTACCTATGTTCTACAGTGGCGGATCCCTTTTAAAAAGGGGGGGGGGGGGGGGTTCCAAACCCAGGATAAAAGGGGGGGTTCCAGCTATACAGTCCCCATTCAAATGCATTGATCGGCCCAAAAAAAAAAGGGGGGTTCCAACCCACTGAACCCGCCCCCCCCTCCTGGATCCGCCAATGTTCTATTTTATTTTTAGCCATGGTGGCCGTGTTTTTTTTTACAAAACACAAAATTAAACACTTAGGATCATTTAGAATAAGTTTGCCTGCAACTTGTTCAGTAGTTTCAGAGAAGATTTTTGAAAGCTAACAAACATAATGAACAAACTGTGTAAAATGGCTTTTAGTTTTCTCGTTTGAATTGTTTTATATTGTCTTATCAAAGTTATCAGGGCCTTTTATAGCTGACTATGCGGTATGGGCTTTGCTCATTGTTGAAGGCCGTATGGTGACCTATAGATGTTAATGTTTGTGTCATTTTGGTCTTTTGTGGATAGTTGTCTCATTGGCAATCATACCACATCTTCTTTTTTATATTTAAAGGGATAAATTCACAATTTTGGTCATATTGACTTATTTGTAGATCTTACTTTGCTGAACATTTTTGCTGTGAACAGTTAATCGTTATCTATAATAATATTCAAGTAAATAACCAAAAACTGCAAATGTTCCCTAAAATTACTAATATAGTGGAAGCAACCCCATACCGGTAGCCAGGGGGGGTTCGGACGAACCCCCCCTTGAAATCAAATAAGCACTGTTAAAGTCAACGTCTTGTTCAAATTGTGACTGTTAAAGTCGAGTTCATGAGTCCAACGAACCCCCCCTTGGAAATTCCTGGCTACGGGCCTGAACCCAACAATCAGTTGACGGGTTTGTCTGAAAATTTCAGGGCTGATAGATGTACAGCTAATAAACATTTTTACGCCATGTCAGATTTGCTCTAAATGCTTTAATTTTCAGATATAATCCCAAAACTACATTTTACCCCTATGTTCTATACATGTATTTAGCTTTGGCAATTTGTTTGGCACCCATGTTTTTTAGGAAAGGTGAGCTTAAAACTGAGAGACTATTTAGTAACTGTCTGTTTTATGGTAACATTTTAAACCCATGACATGTACATTGTACAGTGATTTCCACTGTGAATAGGCTGGGACAATGTGACCTGATTGCCTGCGGACTATATATAACACAGCTTGCAGACTTCCTCTAGTAATGGAGTTCTGGTATTATATACTCAGTTGTGTAGCCTACATTTTGTAAATTACCCTTATTAACAATACAATCTTAAAAGATATCATGAATATACATATGTACCAGTGGTGGATCCAGAGGGAGGGTTCAGGAGGTTGGAACCCCCCCTTTTTTTGAAGATCAATGCATTTGAATTGGGGACGTATATTTGTACAATGCTTAAAATTGGTTAATTAATAACCCTAAACTTCCTTCAACAACATGCAAGACAGCTGACAGATCCAATGCCAATAAAACATAATCATGTCTCTCTACAATCTTAAGTTTAAGAGTACACCATTTGTAAAGTCAGTAACGAGAATCATTACCAATTTAGCCTATTGGTCCACAAAAAAATACACAGAACGGAATAAAAAAATTCTTGCACGTTGGCCGTTGCTCTTTTTACCGATTTCACGAAACTATTTACCCACTATGCAGACTAAACAATCTCGATCATCAAGGTGTTATTTTCGACTGAATTCTAATTTATAGTATAATTTACAACTATATTCACTATTTATCTGTTTCTCCCTGTCAATATACTGCCATTATTGGTCTTCGTGATAATGGCGACAGCTTGCTCATATAAAACCATATAAAAGTTAAAACGGATGCGGTAACGTCTTACAGTTATGCTGGTGAAGTTCGGATTATGATACTTATTATTGCTTCTATAAGACATTTGTTAGACCGTATGGTCCCACGGTCTTAATTTGTTAGTTATATAAGAAGGCTAAAAAACCTAATACATTTCTTATATTATAAGCTAAAAGGTATAGGATTGGGTGGAGTGTCAATGAGGCATTAATTCTCCATTAGTTCAACATGTATAAAAATTTTGAAAATTATAGATCATAGTACACAGAACAAAGCGGTACAGCGCTCCAAAAATGACTCGTGTAAAATAATTCAAGCAGGAAAACCAACGGTCTAATCTTTAGGAATTAAAAAAAAAATCGAGAAACATCTATGAACTTCTATGAACCACATCAACAAACGACAACCACTGAACAACAACCCTTGGGTTGACCTGGTGGTATTGGATTGACTGCACGCCTTTTCTCTCTTTATACTATATATGTACATGTACAAAAAAGTATATATACTATAGTGAGCATGATATATCCTGACACTGATTCTACCAGCATCCAAACTTTTACCTCGAAATAAAACTTTTGATGGAATGCATTGCAGCATGAATGTTTGACTGCAAGTTCTTACTAATTGACGTTTGAATAAATCTGAAATTTTGCTGTCGGAGTGTAGTTTTGATTGTTTCTACCGGGAAGGTTATTATTGTTAGTTAGGTGAGAATTAAAAATTAGTTGAAATATGTTGCGACTAAACATTCAAGTTCTTAAAATGTAATGTCCACTATTCAGATATCGACGCTATGAGTATGTATCGTACAAGGAAAGGAGAATTAATGTTCTTTCATTGTAGAATTGTTCACTGTGAAAATTTTTAAATGTATACGAAATGCCTGCAAGATTTACTGACGATCACATTTTGCAAGAACCGCGCGCATGCAGAAGCGGATTTTTCAGCGTCATTTGCATTCATTTCGTATAATTATATACAAACCACAACTCTCCAGCCTTTTAGTTACAAATCTTCGAAAATTGACACAAAAATTGTATGAAATTAGCATTGTGAATGCAAAAGTAGAATTAAGGCAACCAAAACTTTCTTGGTAGAAATGGCCAAGTACCTGAATTAAAAGTATTAGATATTATTTACGTGAATATCATCGGATTATAATTTATTCATGCAATTTTTACATGTTCTATCAATAACTGTTGTTCATAACACTTTAATTGCAAAATAAATCACAAATCACATGATGTATATGGAAAAACTGTCTGCGAATAACTACAAGGAAGACGACATAATTCAATTGCCATACATGTACATGTATAGCATTGAAATATTGACAAAATAAAAGATTTTCGTAAAAAGTATATGTATGAACTTGTATACGTTTTCTATTTGAAAAATCAGCTTTAAAGTTAAAAAAAACATGTTTTCATTTTTTGTTCAATTTGAAGTTTTATATAAGACTTTAAAATCTTTGTTAGGTAGCACTCCACAGTTAGAAAATAAAATTAAAAATGAGTCACAAAATGTTTTATCATCTCCTATTCCTGGATTTTTAATACATTAAACTAACTGTTTGTGCTGTACATGTGCATATGTATGTAATCAGTATATTCCATAGATTTGATTTTCAAAAGTTAAAAGAGTGAAAATTAATTCCTTTTATGTGTATCCATGGCAACATTCTGCATTTATTTACCATAAAATATTGCAAAAAGGGGGGTGGACATATCACATATCCCCCAAATTTTTTTATCAAACTAAAATTTCAATGCCTTTGAGTGATACCTTTTTAGAAACTGTTTTCATAAATCTTCCTAATGATCAAATAAAAAATGGGTGTCTTTCGCCTCATTTTTTCGCAAAATCCAATCACAAAGTTCGTGCGATAAAAAGTTGGAAAAAAACATTGCAATAATTGCCGGACCAATGTATGGTAGGGACATGCAAATACGGACTGTCATACAGAAAACAGCCTATATTACATACATTACATAATCTTGATGTTCATATAAACCCAATACAAAGGCTATTTTAATACTCAGCTATCCAAAAATGAATTTTATTGCACACTAGCTCTCATATTTGAAAAATCCACAGGGGCCAAAATGCGAAACTACACACCTAACTGTGGAGTGCTACCTTAAGGTGAAATTTTTCCCCTCCTGCCTCAATTTTTATTATATTTTCTGTGTTCTACTAGCTGTTACGATGAAAATGGTACCTTAGTTTTTAAAATTGGTTCAGTAATAAAGATTTTATGAAGGTTAGCAGTTGATGTTGAAACGCGACAAAAAGTGATTTAAAAATAAATGCTGGATTATAGTGAAAATCTTCAAGTCTGTCTCATTTTGGGGGTAAATTTCTAAAACTTTTCCCATTATCTTATTTAAAATCATAAAATTACCTTCAAAGAGGACAAATTGTACAATTTTTAGGTATTTGAAAGCACTTATAGGTCAATTTTGCTGTAAATAGCATACCTAACCTTGGTTTAGAAGCTCTCAAGCAGGGTATAAATTTCTAGCAGTACTGGCATCATTAAATTTAATTAATGCCAAATTATAATATAAAATCCTGCTAAAAATGTTTATTTGACTTATTCGCATTCAAAAATATAAAGCGATACATTCTGAGGATATCATATAAAGCGCAATCTTTGGTTACAATGGTGAAGCTAATTGAGTACAAATTTAAGACCGCTACATGTCTAAGTGTCAAAATGTGTATATTTGGTTGCTAAGGACAGTAAACAATAAAATAAACATAAATTGCATCCCTAGCAGATTTGTTACCTTCAGAACTAAAACAAGAACATACAAGACTAAAGATTTGTGGTAAATTTTATCTTAAAAAGTGCATTTCTGTGCTTTCTGATGTGCCATAAGGTAGCACTCCACAGTTAGAAAATAAAATTAAAAATGAGTCACAAAATGTTTTATCATCTCCTATTCCTGGATTTCTAATACATTAAACTAAGGCAGTGGCTATTTGACCGGCACCGGCTAAATAGCAAATTTGCTATTTGACCGGCACCGGCAAAATAGCAAATTTGCTATTTAGCCAGCACTGAATAAAACTGTTCATTGATGTGATTAATAGAGAATAAAAAAGATTAATAATAATTTAAAATCATTTTATCATAATATCAAGCATTAAAAATATAGTACAATAATTTTTTTTATTGAAGATGTTCATAAATAAATAATTTATAACTTTATAATATTAATTAAAAGCATGAAAACACATTTGTATGTAACATTACTAAATATATTTTTTACTAAAAAATATTTATAAAAAATCTGTACTACATCACTACTCCACATTACCAGATTTTGCTGAACACTTTCTGATCGCCTTAAATTCTTTGCGAACAGAACGAGACCTCAAGACAAGTGGTATATTTCAAAAGAGGACTGTTTCAGCATTCTCCGGAATGATTCACCTGAATATAGATATCAAGAGTTGGTGACACCATATGCTTGGGCATATATCCTGAAACAGTTTTCACTCAGGTCTGAAGTAAAACTGGAGCAGAAAGAGAGATTATATGGACAGCTACAACAAGCCAAGGCCAAATGAGGGTCAATTCAAAAAGTTACTCTTGTATCTTTCATCAAAGTGTGCTTCTCCCGTGTAGGCATATACTCAAACTAAGAGAAGTTAATCACGAAAATTTGTTTGTTGAAGCAGTGTCAGATCGTTGGAAGATTAACACAGTCAGGACATCACATAGATTATTTGATGATACCAGTCAGAGGCAGATTTAGGGGGGGGGGGGCAGGCCTCCCCCCTTTTTGGGAAAAAAATGTGTTGCTTATATAGGGAATCATTGAAGCGTGACTGGGGCGGGCCCCCTCTTAGGTCAGTCAGTGGGCCCCACTTATGAGAATTTCTGGATCCGCCACTGCCAGTCATCAGTGTGCTCTATCATATGTACACCAAAAAGAGTGAGAAAAATTTCTCAAAGCACAAAACACAGGGAGACACAAATTCTGTTACATGATGATGATATAAATGTAACAGACAATAAAGAAAATGATACTGATAATGTTCATATATTCGAAAAATCACGAAAACTAGTTTCGCAAGAAGAAGAACGAGATACTGCTCAACAAGAAGAACACCTATTGGATTCCAGTTGAACTTTGTGGATCGTGTGTTTCGCATATATTACTTCCACCAAATATGAAGAAACGTGGAAGGCCAAAAGGTTTGACCCAAACTGTCATCGGTCTTCAAAAAAAGAGTACCCGAAAAAGCAATTGTGTGCCATTTCATAAGAAAAGTTCCAAAGAAATCAGGGCATTTTATGAAAAAATGGTGGGTTGAACCTGGTTTTGTGGCATGCCAAACCTCCCGCTTTAATGGCAGTGTTAATTACGTGGTTAATTATAACATTAATATGACAACATTACACGACAGGGTTACAATAAATAAACAGATAAATAGGAGAAAATATAGGACAGAGAAACAAACAAACAAAAGTCTTAAAATGTGTGTCATAATAGAATCAAATCGGTAATTGGCAAATGGGCTATTGTAAACATTGATTTAATTATTGTCGAAAAGATGCATGAGAAGCTATTAAGAGCGTTTATAAAGAGAAGAAAAAGAACCCTACCTACATATGCAACATATGCACACATGATGCAGATTCAAAGGAAGCCAGTGTAATGTGAAGTTCCTGTTTGGAGTGGCAACATTTATCTTGTGCTAGATTAAAACAACTTCCAAAGGCAAAGAATTGGTTTTGTAACAATTGCAAATGTTAAATCATGTGTCCTTTTGAAATTCGTAGCAAACAACTTTTAATATTGTCTTTTTTAAGATGTACGGTGTAGTTTTACATAACACTATTTTTATAGCATGGCAGGATATTTAAACCATAGATTTTACACATCTTCAATATTATTATATTTTATTGTACTGTATTTTTAATGCTTGATATTGTGATAAAATGATTTTAAATTATTATTAAGCTTTTTTATTTTCTACTTATTACATCAATGACAATGAAGTTTTATTCAGTGCCGGCTAAATAGCAAATTTGCTATTTTGCCGGTGCCGGTCAAATAGCAAATTTGCTATTTAGCCGGTGCCGGTCAAATAGCCACTGCCTTAAACTAACTGTTTGTGCTGTACATGTGCATATGTATGTAATCAGTATATTCCATAGATTTGATTTTCAAAAGTTAAAAGAGTGAAAATTAATTCCTTTTATGTGTATCCATGGCAACATTCTGCATTTATTTACCATAAAATATTGCAAAAAGGGGGGTGGACATATCACATATCCCCCAAATTTTTTTATCAAACTAAAATTTCAATGCCTTTGAGTGATACCTTTTTAGAAACTGTTTTCATAAATCTTCCTAATGATCAAATAAAAAATGGGTGTCTTTCGCCTCATTTTTTCGCAAAATCCAATCACAAAGTTCGTGCGATAAAAAGTTGGAAAAAAACATTGCAATAATTGCCGGACCAATGTATGGTAGGGACATGCAAATACGGACTGTCATACAGAAAACAGCCTATATTACATACATTACATAATCTTGATGTTCATATAAACCCAATACAAAGGCTATTTTAATACTCAGCTATCCAAAAATGAATTTTATTGCACACTAGCTCTCATATTTGAAAAATCCACAGGGGCCAAAATGCGAAACTACACACCTAACTGTGGAGTGCTACCTTAAAGAAGAAATATACATATGTATGAAAATACGGTAAAAACTGTGCTTATTCGCAAAAAAATCAATATTTGGACTTTTCCGTAAATTTTTATTTTCCCCGCGTTTTTCCGCTAACACTTTCTTGCAGTTCGCCTACACTATGACGTTAGGGTACAGTAACGTCATAATACAGAGCCAGTCTGGATGGAAAAACATGCCTTGGCACTGAACGTATATTTTTACGATTTCGCCGTGGCATTGAAAGGGTTAAGCTACGGTACCCGTCAAATCCAAAGTTGACATTTCGTAACTAAGGAGCCGCCATGTTGACTTGCTGAAATCAGTAAATATGCGAAAAATGCAATAGAATAGAAAATAAAACAAAAGAAAACCTACGTACATTACAAATCAATTTTAATACAATATTATACGAATTTCGATGGTTCACATATCAGAAAACGTTCAATTGTAGCGTTTTCATTTGTATGACGTCATGTTTTGAAATGGCGTCAAAAACATTAAAAGACTTTCGCGGAATTTTATTTTATTTTTATTTTGTTGATTTCTCCGAGCTCATGTGCATTACTTCTTTCTATCATATGTTTAGTAGTAAATACAGTAACAGTAGTTTTGCATATTTTGATAAATAGCCTGCTGTTTAATCCATATCGCGCAACTTTGATGCGCACCCTTTATCGCATACCCTTTATCACACCCCTACTTTTTGGGGTTTTTTTTAGAAAGATTTTCCTCAAAATAGGTCAATTTTTTTAATGACGTCATTGTTTGGTATGTGACGTCACAAATGTCTTGTTTTCATATTGTATGTGATGTCACGAACGTCAAGTTTTCATATTTTTTGGCACACTAAATGCAACTATAAAAAATACAAAACACACAAATAAATACAATAATAAACAAAATATTTTTAAAACAACAGCACGCAAATTGTAAGGTAACCCAGGTGCTTCGGGTAAATAATTAACGAGTTCTGTGCCATAGGGCCAATAAATTGGCCTACGCAATATCTGAAAAATGCCATAGGGCCAATATGTTGGCCCTTAATTGGTAAAAATATTTTTCATATTTTACAACAACTACGGCTTTACGTCTTTTAAAAATGTTGAAAATAAGTTGGTTTGATAACTACGGCAGTTAAATTTAAATAATTCAACGGTTTTATTATGTTTTAATTGACGTTGACGTTTATTACGTCACTTTCACAGTAACATCAACAGGTACCCGCGCTGTCCCAGAACAAACAAAACGTAAAGTCATATAGAACGAAATTCAAAACAGTGTGGCTGTGGCCATTGATTGACACATTGAATTCATCCATTGACTGGGACAATTTAGGTGAAGTTTGTATGTGACGACCACTGCTCACTATGTACTTTTTAAAGACACTTAAACTATGGGGTCACCAAAGGTTCTCAACACCTTAATAAAGTAATTCGAAAAATTAATGAGAAATAACACGATGTTTTGATTTATATCAATTATATAAATCAAAACATAAAGGTTATTCCTGATTATTTTTTCGAATTATTTTATAATTAAAGGCGTTAAGAAACCTTTGGTAACCCCACAGTTTAAATGCCTATCGTAGGTACGTCGTGAACAGTGGTCGTTACAGACAAACGTTCACGTAAATTGTCCCAGTCAATGGATGAATTTAATGTTTCAATCAATGGCCACAGCCACACTGTTTTGAATTTCATTCTATATGAAAATTCAAGTTTAAAAGAAAAAATGATTATTTCTTATAGACTTGAATTCACAGATTTTAGTGTAAACCATTTTAGAAAATCCTTCATACTATCAATCTGCAATCAAATTATTATCTAAATGTTATAATAACAAAAGTAGGGATTGAAAAAAAAACCTCCGAGAGTAACGAACTGTAGTCACAGCATATTGCAAGTACAAGGAAAATCCGAGAAGAACGAATGTAAACAAACGTACATTGATTATGGCTCTATCAATTCTCATATTTTTCATATGCTATATGCGTGCTATGTTTGATTATGCCACAATCCGGTAAACTCCGGCAACACCGTATAATATCTGACCGGCATTTACAAGTTCTTCTATTAACCTTTTCTAGGCATTTGCAAAATTGCGATTTTTCTCAAATAGCAATGTGAGGAAAACTACGGGAAATTGCACGAATATGAAATTCGTCTTAGAATATATGACGTCAACGGGAGCGTTTCGAAATATGGCGAATATGGCAAATCCTTGGTTCCGTATTTTTCCGCCGGAAGAAATTGCTGAAGACCCCGAATTTATTGGTGAAAGTGGGGTCAAGAATATGCCAGACAGAGGAGCTCCTGCAATAGCATATTTTATGCTCATGTTTACAACCAATCTTATGAAGAAGATAGTCCTTGAAACAAACAGGTAAAAAAGTTCGCTATTCTGGCATTTCTGTCTTCATAAAACTGATCAAATATTATTGATAGAGTATATATATATATATATATCTATTTTGTCATACTTTCACATGGAGGTAATTGAGTTGGTTCATAGCTTTGCTTTTCCTATAAAATGTACATGTATCTGTAGATATGAGTACAAATTTAACAGAAACAATTCCCGTCTGCATGTGAATTTCCTAAAATCTTATCTAATGATTTTTTTTAACCTCCCCAGAATCCATCCCCATCTAAATAAATTAAAAAAGAAATATAAGCACAATGTACCGATGTCTAAAATAACTAAAAAAGGAGTGAAAAGTCTAGTGGAATTATCAAAGTGAATACAAGCAAAGGCATTATTGAAAATTGTTTCAGTATGAATATAAACTGTATAATAATGATCGTGTGTTACTACTTTTTCCTTGTTTGTGACTGAACGCAATTTAGGATCGTATATATAGATGTCCAATTCTTATTTTGCCGCCGAAAATAATGTACTACTATAAAGACCTATAAACGTTTTTTTTTTAAACACCCCAAAGGAATCTTCATAGATCCTCAAAAAGTCTTGACCAAAAAAAAATTCATAAACATAAAATTAACGGACCGCACCGGACCGGAATATTAACAGACATTTAAAAATATGATGCATCTAGAAAAAATATGGAAATTTCCTCTGTATATCTGAGATAACTTATCGATTAACTTGACTTTTGATTGATTTCTTATTCTATATTGATGTAATTACAGCTCGAGAAATACAGCGCAGTATTACAAAACGAACAAGCATGCAGATGATATATTTTGATTTCTGTTTTTAAAAAAAATTCAGTTATACTATTTTATATCATTTAGCGTATATATTTTTTTCTAATCTAATGACATTTATATTTCAGATATGCCCGATCATTTATCAAAACCAACATGCAAAGGATCAACAGATGTAGACATTCACGTGTTCACCAATGGATTAAGACTGGGCCGCTTACAATAAATGAATTCAAAGGGTTTCTTGCCGCTATTTACAATATGGGACTGAATAAGAGACCGACAATACAGTGCTACTGGAAGAAAGGGAAACAAGAATACAAGTGGTTTAGAAAGATGTTTCCAAGAAACAGGTTTCAACTAATTCTAAAAATTTTACATGTTGTTGATAATCGTAAAATTTCAGGCAGAAACGATCCAACATATGACCCATCGGCCAAGTTTAAGCCGATTCTTGATTCATTGAACATGAGATCCAAATACCTATATACACCTGAAAGAAACCTATCGATTGATGAGTCTTTGGTTGGGACACGTGCGCGCTCTGTAATGACACAATATATACCATCAAAAAGTCAAAAATTTTGCAATAAACTTTGGATGCTAGTTGAATCTATATCTGGGTATCTCATACATAGTACTGTTTACAGAGGTCGTCGTTTCGATCCTGTGCCTGATGGAGAACTCCAAAGTAGTATGGTTGTAAAAAGTCTTCTGAACGTTAGTGGTTTCTTTGATAAAGGATACCACGTGTTTTGTGATAGTTTTTTTTCTAGTCTATCACTAGCATCAGAACTGCTTTTGAATAGGACATTTATGACTGGAACTTTGAGAAGTAACCGACCAATGCCACAAAGAATAAAAACCCCAGAATTACGTCCGGATGAATGTGTATTTATGAGAAGACAAGAAATATTAGTATGTGCATACAGACAAAACAAACGAAAACCAGTTCGCCTAGTGTCTACATTTTGCAAAGCAGGAGTTTCACCTCATGGCAAACCAACCGCTATAGAAAGTTATAGCAAAAATATGGGAGGAGTCGATCGAAATGATATGTTTACAGCATTCTACAACGATGAAAGGAAAACCGTCAAAATGTGGAAAAAAAATCATGTTTAATCTTTTTCAAAGATTCATAAAAACTCAAACAAACCTCGTCCACTATCACGTCTCCAGTTCATTCACGAGGTAGTTGAAAGTTTGTCAATGGAACACATGAGAGATCGATTTCCGGGTCAGTTCGGAAATCGAAAGCAAGAACTTCGAAGATTAGCCAACGGCAAAGTGAAAGATTGTGTTGTATGTTCATATCGAAGTAACGGAAGAAGGAAGTGATCAAGATTACAATGTGGTAGATGTCTCCGCGGTATACATAGTTTGTGTTTCAACCGACATTTAGTTATGTGCGACGAACAGTAACATTTTGACATTTACAAATAATAAAGATTGTCACATGTTATAAATTTTAATTTATTATTTAAAATAAGGATTTCTAAAATAAACAAGTATTTTAGTTGTCAAGAGACGGACAAAAAAAAACACACCCAAAAGGCAGTTAACTTAAATAACACTTTTTCCAAATGTAAGATCTCCCGCGGATGGGGAACTCTGACTTTTCTCAACAAACCAAAAAACAACAAAAATAACTGACCGTCACAAAATAGTTCAGGGAACGTTTTTCAATTTTATGGTGAATTCAAAACATTATGTTAATATTGATACATCCAGGCGCGGATCCAGAGGGGGATTTCGGGGGTTGGAACCCCCCTTTTTTTGGACGATCAATGCATTTGAATGGGGACATGTAATTGGAACCCCCCCCCCCCCCTTTTGTCCTGGGTTAGGACCCCCCCTTTTTAAAATGGCTGCATCCGCCCCTGATACATCTATAGTGATCAGTTTACCAGCTGTTGCATGATGTTATTATATACATCACATGTGAAAATGAAGGCCACAATGGAGAAAAAAAGTACAAAACAAGAAATTAAAAATAAAATAAATTAGACAAGAAAGATCATAGTACATAATTATTTTTATTAGAATTTGGCATTTCTTTGAATTGCAACTTTATTCTTCATACATCACTATGTGTACATCTTCTTTCTTTTCTTGTATAGAATTTTTATTAGCCATGCAATCATGCGATAAAAAAGAAAAAAAAACACCCTTAGCATTGACACATAAACAAACGAATAAAAAAAGGAGATGTGGCAAATACGTGAAGTATGAATAAAAGGATATGTGGTACATGTATACGTCTATGATAAATAAAAGGAGACGTGGTAATAAATAAAAGGAGACGTGGTACATACGTCTATGATAAATAAAAGGAGATGTGGTACATACGTTTATGATAAATAAAAGGAGACGTGGTACATACGTCTATGATAAATAAAAGGAGATGTGATACATACGTTTATGATAAATAAAAGGAGATGTGGTACATACGTTTATGATAAAAAAAAAAAAAAAGGAGACGTGATACATACGTCTATGATAAATACAAGGAGATGTGGTACATACGTTTATGATAAATAAAAGGAGACGTGGTACATACGTCTATGATAAATAAAAGGAGACGTGGTACATACGTCTATGATTAATAAAGGAAGATGTGGTAAATACGTCAAATGACTGACAATAAAATGGTTAGAATCCACCCCCCAATATTCATTTATGGATATTTCTTGAATCTTTCGATTTTTGTAACTTGCGTTGTTTTGATGTCTGTTTTATTAATTCACTGCTGTATTTTGCAATAGTTTCCTTTTTCTTTCTTTTTTTTTGGGGTTGCGAAAATCAACTTATTTCTTTATTCCTAATGGTTATTGCTCCTCCTCCTACGTATATATCCAACCATCCTGACTCGCCGCAGCATGCAATGATAAAATA
Source organism: Mytilus edulis (assembly GCF_963676685.1). NCBI lineage: Eukaryota > Metazoa > Mollusca > Bivalvia > Mytilida > Mytilidae > Mytilus > Mytilus edulis. The sequence continues at coordinate 46,501,794 of NC_092356.1, read as the reverse complement.
GTAGGCGTCCTATGCATGGCGAAAGAGTAACAAAAGCGATAGGAACGTCAACGTTGAAAATCTGAAATTATCGGTGACGTCGTAACATTATTACGTTTCTAACGTATTGGCAATTTTGAAATTTGGTCTTGGCATTGAAAGGTTTTTTTTAAGGCCTTTTAAACAAGACAAAAGTAGAACTGAAGGTAACTTAGTGCTATGGATCAGAAAACAGTTCATATAATATAATACTCTTCTGTTGAAATATATTATAAAGCGTATAATACATGGCAAAATCCGTATCACATGCCGTATCATCCTCGACCAATATCATCCATCGGGCTTAAAGGCCCTTGGGCTGATATTAATGTCTCGGGATGATACGACATATGATACGGATTTTGCCATGTATTATTCTCTATATATTATGCATCCGAATAAGAACAAAAGTTATTTTGTCTTCTTTAACTGAAATTTTTAAAGCAATAAAATCGGCAAATGGTTTGCAAATAGATTCCAATACGTGTGGATTTACGTGGGAATATAAAAAAGAAGATGTGGTATGATTTCCAATGAGACAACTATCCACAAATGACCAAAATGACACAGACATTAACAACTATAGGTCACCGTACGGCCTTCCACAATGAGCAAAGCCTATACCGCATAGTCAGCTATAATAGGCCCGATAAGACAATGTAAAACAATTCAAACGAGAAAACTAACGGCTTTATTATGTAAAAAAAATGAACGAAAAACAAATATGTAACACATAAACAAACGACAACCACTGAATTACAGGCTCCTGACTTGGGACAGGTACATACATAAATAATGTGGCGGGGTTAAACAAGTTAGCGGAATCCCAACCCTCCCCTAACCTGGGACAGTGGTATAACAGTACAACATAAGAACGAACTATACAAATCAGTTGAAAAAAGCTCAACTCATCAGATGGACAAAAATACAAGTGGACGTGGCCGGGTACTTATACATCCCGACACAAAAAGACACAATGAACAGATCTGAGAGTACTCGCAGTTATCTGACAGCTAGTTCAAAGCCACTAACAACTAATAAAAAAATCATGCATCTAGGACTAAACTATCAATCCGTACACATCCAACATCCAATGTAAAGACGTCATAAACAGCCAGAGAAAAACGCGACCTTGTGCAATGCCAATTTACAGGTATCGACAGATTGTAGATTCATGAATAATATTTAGTTAGCTTAAAATTTACTGATAACAAAATCAATATTTATACCAATAAAAACAATATTCAATGATCTTATTACAGTGTTGAATAGGTAACCTTTTAGAATAAGTTTATTTAAAGGAGCGACAAGTTTACATGGATCATTTCTAAATTTCCGGGCACGGTTAACAACATTTCCGTAAAAATGAGGATGAGCTATCCCGTTTGAAAAGAGTTTTCTACAAACTTCAAAAGTATATTGGAACAGCCATTATTATGTATATATCTCTGAGTCTGCGCTAAGTATAGATATATGCAGAATTTCATCACGGTGTTGTTTACAAAGCGAAAGAAGCACGTCATATATTAGAATAATAAATAAACGTCTGCCGACAAATTCTATCATCCGATCAGAAAAATAACATTCCAACAGTGCCTGAATATTGAGTACAAATCTCCCAGTTGATACGATATTCCAGAACTTGTGTTTTTTACCCTGATTTTCTTGATAGAGGATTGCTACAATGAATCTATTAGATCATCTTCGCTAGCCAAGGGAGAGGAGGAAAGTGGATCGTAACCCTTGGCTAGCGAAGATGCTATTAGATGTAAGGTGTTAAGTGGTAAAGTTGAAGTCATCTCTTCGAAAATTTTACGGCCGGCATCATTACCTTGTGTCTCCGAAATTCTATCTCAATCCGCCAAGGGTGGAGAGGAGGAAAGTGGATCGTAACCCTTGGCTAGCGAAGATGCTATTAGATGTAAGGTGTTAAGTGGTAAAGTTGAAGTCATCTCTTCGAAAATTTTACGGCCGGCATCATTACCTTGTGTCTCCGAAATTCTATCTCAATCCGCCAAGGGTGGAGAGGAGGGAAGTGGATCGTAACCCTTGGCTAGCGAAGATGCTATTAGATGTAAGGTGTCAAGTGGGAAAGTTGGAGTCATCTCTTCGAAAATTTTACGGCCGGCATCAAGGGCTAGTTGATCGTTATCCAATATCTAATTCAAAGATGACGATGGATAGGTTTCAATTGTTGTAACCACAATCCCTTGTTCTTTTCTTCGAATGTGACGTAAAAATTGAGACACCATATCATCGAATTTGTTCTTACCTAGGCAGCACGCCGGGTACCACATGTCGAACGAGATCTGCTTACCCTTTAGGACAACCTGGGACCACCCCGGTTTAAGATGAGATTGTGTTGCTGTCCTTATTTTTTTATGTTGTGTTTTTAGACTGTGTTTTTAGACTGTGGTTTTAGACTGTGTTTTGTCTTTTCGTTGTTTGTCGTTTCTTGATATGGAGTTACCAGTATGTTTGTCGTTTCTTCCTATAATGTTACCAGTATGTTTTCGTTTCTTCCTAGGAGTTACCAGTATGTTTTCGTTTCTTCCTATGGAGTTACCAGTATGTTTGTCGTTTCTTCCTATGGAGTTACCAGTATGTTTTCGTTTCTTCTTATGGAGTTACCAGTATGTTTTCGTTTCTTCCTATGCAGTTACCAGTATGTTGTCGTTTCTTCCTTTTGAGTTACCAGTATGTTGTCGTTTCTTCCTATGGAGTTACCAGAATGTTTTCGTTTCTTCCTATGGAGTTACCAGTATGTTTTCGTTTCTTCCTATGGAGTTACCAGTATGTTGTCGATTCTTCCTATGGAGTTACCAGAATGTTTGTCGTTTCTTCCTATGGAGTTACCAGTATGTTTGTCTTCTCTTCCTATGGAGTTACCAGTATGTTGTCGTTTCTTCCTTTGGAGTTACTAGTATGTTTGTCGTTTCTTCCTATGGAGTTACCAGTATGTTTTCGTTTCTTCCTATGGAGTTAACAGTATGGTTTCGTTTTGTCTTTTCGTTGTTTGTCGTTTCTTGATATGGAGTTACCAGTATGTTTGTCGTTTCTTCCTATAATGTTACCAGTATGTTTTCGTTTCTTCCTAGGAGTTACCAGTATGTTTTCGTTTCTTCCTATGGAGTTACCAGTATGTTTGTCGTTTCTTCCTATGGAGTTACCAGTATGTTTTCGTTTCTTCTTATTGAGTTACCAGTATGTTTTCGTTTCTTCCTATGGAGTTACCAGTATGTTGTCGTTTCTTCCTTTTGAGTTACCAGTATGTTGTCGTTTCTTCCTATGGAGTTACCAGAATGTTTTCGTTTCTTCCTATGGAGTTACCAGTATGTTTTCGTTTCTTCCTATGGAGTTACCAGTATGTTGTCGATTCTTCCTATGGAGTTACCAGAATGTTTGTCGTTTCTTCCTATGGAGTTACCAGTATGTTTGTCGTCTCTTCCTATGGAGTTACCAGTATGTTGTCGTTTCTTCCTTTGGAGTTACTAGTATGTTTGTCGTTTCTTCCTATGGAGTTACCAGTATGTTTTCGTTTCTTCCTATGGAGTTAACAGTATGGTTTCGTTTTGTCTTTTCGTTGTTTGTCGTTTCTTGATATGGAGTTACCAGTATGTTTGTCGTTTCTTCCTATAATGTTACCAGTATGTTTTCGTTTCTTCCTATGGAGTTACCAGTATGTTTGTCGTTTCTTCCTATGGAGTTACCAGAATGTTGTCGTTTCTTCCTATGGAGTTACCAGTATGTTTTCGTTTCTTCCTATGGAGTTACCAGTATGTTGTCGTTTCTTCCTTTTGAGTTACCAGTATGTTGTCGATTCTTCCTATGGAGTTACCAGAATGTTTGTCGTTTCTTCCTATGGAGTTACCAGTATGTTTGTCGTCTCTTCCTATGGAGTTACCAGTATGTTGTCGTTTCTTCCTTTGGAGTTACTAGTATGTTTGTCGTTTCTTCCTATGGAGTTACCAGTATGTTTTCGTTTCTTCCTATGGAGTTAACAGTATGGTTTCGTTACTTCCTATGGAGTTACCAGTATGTTTTCGTTACTTCCTATGGAGTTACCAGTATGTTTTCGTTACTTCCTATGGAGTTACCGGTATGTTTTCGTTTCTTCCTATGGAGTTACCAGTATGTTGTCGTTTCTTACTATGGAGTTACCAGTATGTTTTCGTTTCTTCCTATGGAGTTACCAGTATGTTGTCGTTTCTTCCTATGGAGTTACCAGTATGTTTGTCGTTTCTTCCTATGGAGTTACCAGTATGTTTTCGTTTCTTCTTATGGAGTTAACAGTATGTTTTCGTTACTTCCTATGGAGTTACCAGTATGTTTTCGTTACTTCCTATGGAGTTACCAGTATGTTGTCGTTTCTTCCTTTGGAGTTACCAGTATGTTTGTTGTTTCTTCCTATGGAGTTACCAGTATGTTTTCGTTTCTTCCTATGGAGTTAACAGTATGTTTTCGTTACTTCCTATGGAGTACTTACTTTGACCTTTAAACAAAATTTTCAAAATTTCAAAAAATTTTGAACCAACCGTTTTGTAAGAAAAATTACACTGGTTATATAGCAGTTTGACTAACACCAATTTTGATCATTGAGAAGCTTAATATTCCTTTAACAACACAACGTAATTAAAACGTTTAGCTGACTTTACAGAGTTATCTCCCTGTAGTGTTAGGAACCACCTTAAACCGTAGAAAACCATGAACGTTGATGACGTCACGGTCACATGACTAAATTATGTCTATGGACGGATAACAAAATAATGTCAGCCAATCAGATGACATGTTACATCCAAAATTAAATCATTGGAAAATCTATAAAGGTAAGGGAGCTACCATTTGATTTTTATGGGGGGAGGGGGGGGGGGGGGGGGGGGGGGGGGCTAGGATGAAAAATTTTGTCCTGCTTTTTTTTTTATTTGTAATCTCTGTCCTGCCTTTTTATTTTTTACTCTATTCGGTCCTGCCTTTTTTCTAGTTTATCCTGACTTTTTTTACACAAATTGTCATCCTGCCTTTTTTTTTTAACAAGTTTCTCATCCTGACTTTTTTTTTTACTCAAAACTCCTGTCCTGCCTAAATTTTTTCAAATTTCATCCTAGCCGGGAGATATGCCATTCGGTATCGTGTTACATTTTATATTTGATGATTGTTCAATTACAAAAATAAGAAGATGTTGTATAATTGCCAAAAAAAGACCTCCACCAGAGATCAAATGACATTGAAGTTAACAACTGTAGGTCATCGTACGGCCTTCAACAACAAGCAACACCCATACCACATAGTCGTTATAAAAGGCCCCGAAATGACAAATTTAAAACAATTCAAACGAGAAAACTAACGACCTGATTTAGGTAAAAAGAACAATGAACGAAATACAAATATGATATACAGCAACAAACGACAACCTTTGAATTACAGGCTCCTAAATTTGAGTTAGTTTTGTAAGACATACTTTTTTTATACTGTTGCACAATTTACATTTACCATGATTGTAATTTGACTAAGGAATCTGTCAAATATTAACTTATTATTTAAAATCTAAGTACACTTTACATATTGCATCGTTTTTGTCTATTAACTTGATTAATATCATAGTAATCAGAAATGTCAAAGCAAATATTACCAGCAATACAAGATCTACAAACAAAACTACGTGATAGTAATCATCAGTTAAATCTCTGTAGTCTTTATGGCTCTTAGTTAAAAGTTACTGTTTTTTCTATATTCATAAAATGTTTATACAACCGTATATAGACACAACTGAAAAAACTAATAACCATCTTCAATGCACTTTTGACGAGGCCAATACGTTATATATGGACTTGTTTATATTTTTAGAAATAAGTCATGGGGGCTTGAATATATCTAGATTTTACCACGGGTTGGCCCTTTATGTAAAATATTTTACCCTGAGCGATAGCGAGGGGTAAAATATCGGCATAAAGGGCCAACCCGAGGTAAAATCTAGATCTATATATTCAAGCTCCCATGAATTATTTCGATTCTAATAGGACAAACACGGCAATTCTTTTGGATCGAAGAGCTCTAGGTTGAGGCAATTATTTGCCGTTCCCATAAATAAATGCACTATTAAATTGTCGTAAGAGAACAGAGAAAACAGAATTAGTGACATGCTCAAACTATTTACAATTATATAACCCTGATATAACGTATTTGGATAGTTTTGAATGAATTAAATGTTAATTTTCTTAAAAATGTCTTATATGTATACTAGTCAACAAAAGAAACGATACAAGACTTTTTTTTCAAATTTAAGATAAAGTTTTCCGTTTATAGGACCAATATAGAAGGTAGTAATACTTAATCATTACGGAAATATAAATCCGTTTAAAAAAAATATTTTTTTGCTTTCGTGATGTTTTTTGACGATTTTTTTTGTTTTTTACAAAATTTACATAAAACGACAATCTGAAAAACAAAAGTTTCAACTAATGATGCCAACCTCTCATTTAAAGGTAAAGACAATGTTTGCCATCAATTTGTTTTTAAAAATCATACAGTTTGTTCGTTTATTTGTTTACCAAAGTTCGGCCCCACGAGAAATCGTTAAAATGTCTACATTATCAACTGATTTACCATAGACAGTATGTGTAAAGTGATATTCAAAAAGCGGTCACAATCTTAAAACTAACCCGAAATGTTCCAAATTTACTGTGAGTTGTTTTCATATCCAAAGCATTAATTTGAGACAAAAATAAAAAAATTTTTTTTTTGCATTTTTTGAGATTTCAAAAAAACTTTTTTTTCCCAAAAATTTAAAAAAACAATATTTCAACCCATTAGTTACAACATGAAACACAACTTGATTAGCATATTAAATATTTTTAAACAAAGTTGAAATTTTATTTAGTACTTAGAAAATTACGTGTCGATTTTCTATTCAACTTTCCGCAAAACTTATTTGCACCCTATAGTCGTTTACAGGGAATTTAGATACTTTCCGACAAGTTTTGATTTTCATTATCACATGTGCATACATTGCAAATGAAAGCTTTTTAAAATAGTGTATTTCATTTTGTTTTATATTTAATACTTTTTGATAAATTTTATTTCAAAGTCGTGTATCGTTTCTTTTGTTGACTAGTATATAAAAAAAAAAGACTTATACCACATTTTAGCATCGTTTGTTTACGATTCCTTGTTGTGATGATTTTCGGTTCCACAAGCGTGTTTTTTCCGTAAAAAGCTGAAACTATTACGTCATCTTTCTATGACGTCGGGTAACTCATTCATAAAAAAGCATATGACATGGGAGTACGTCAGAACAGCCCAAGCAATATATTCCTATTTTACCACGGGTGTGTACTCAAGGCGTTTGAAGGACGTCATGTTAGAATTACCGATGCAAAAGTACGAGGTTCAATATAATATAACAGGTTCATATATAACGTATTGACTAAGTGAACATCCTTTATTTATATATAATCATGTAAATAGCATTTTATGGAAAACGACTTCAGTGTTCTTTTTGTGTATTTTACATTGTATTTTGCAAGATTTTTTTTAATTGACAGTCAATATATATGTATAAACATAGAAACATTGCGTCCATATACTTTAATACTCTTGAAACCCCGTGTTTGTAATAACCAATGAAGAAGAAAAATGCTATACCATATGTAATATCCGCTTTTGTCTTTTACTGTCTTTTATCTCAGCAGGGGTGGTAGGTACCAAGGTACTCTATCATAGAAGAGTTGAAATATCCAATTTTCTGTGATAGCGATAAAATCTGATTCTTCATCCAAACTTGTACAAGAGTTGGCTCATAGAAATGAGAGTAAAACATCACTTGTATCCTGGATTTGTGTTATGTACATTGAAAGTATTGTTGAAAAAACAGCTTATTTTTACAAGATAAAACAAAGTGAATAGTTGCATGGAGATGTAGCATTGAGGAAACAGAGGGATTGTGTATTTAGCTATGCTATAATAGATCTCCAATACATCTTTTTATGGGTTTTAGGGTTTGTGACATACAATAAGATTCAGAAAGGACATTCCAATCTGTAATATATTTATAGACATGTTTGTTCGTAGAGATGTTGACCTCTTAATTTTAGAGATACTCTATCGATCGTAACCAATATTCAGACCTGAAAAGTCTGATGTCTTTTTATTCCAAATGTATATGTATGCTAGTAAACCCTACTGCAGATTAGGCTAGAAATAGAAGTTCAGGATATAAAATTTATCACAATAACTGGGAGAGATATCAGTGATTTATGTAATGTATAATAATTGTGAACAGTAAGTAACGTTGTGCTAATGTTTAAACAATAAAACCGATTATATATTTCAAATGTTAAAAACAAAATTCACAAAACAGACATATAAGTGTAAACAATATTTTTATATTGAAAATAAATTCACATTCACAAATATAATTCAGAAACAAGCAACGCGTGCTTATATTAATCTGTTTCCTTGTAGACATGTTTAATTATATATTTTTTAAATTTCAGGTCTATTTCTTTACCAGTGCACTGTTTGTGTTAGCGTCTATATTTGGACTTGTCTGCCAGACACACCCATCCTTCAGAAGAAAACTTATACAATCGGAATGGGAGGAGTATTTTGGAGATGATTTCGAGGCTTATAAAGGTCATTTCGATGGATCAAATACCACAAATACAACAATCCCACCACTACCGGAAATGGTCAGCACAAAGTTGGATTACTTATATTATATAGAATTCATAACAGTGGCATACTTTACTGTAGAAATCATCACTCGATTTGTACTCTTTCCTTACAAGTACACAAGTTTTTTCTGTGACTTTTTGAACCTCGTCGACATATTCTCTCTTGTGGTAATGTTTTCAATCTATTTTGCAAATCTCGCAAATCCAAAAGACAAATATGAAGCGTCTATTTATGACATTATTCATTGTCTGCAGATAGTTCGAATATTTAGACTATTCCGATTGGTTAAAAACTTAACCGGATTTCGTGTGCTAATGTATGCCGTCCGAGCTAGTGGCTTGGAAGTCTTACTGATGTCAATGTTTTTTGTTGTTGGCATGTTGATGTTTGGGGCATTTGCATTTTTCTCTGGAGATACAGCGTTCCCGAGTATACCAGATTCATTTTGGTGGGCAGTTGTTACTATGACGACCGTTGGGTATGGCGATATGGTACCTACTATTGGATTATCAAAATGTATTGGTGGTCTGTGTGCAATCACAGGTGTTTGTCTGTTGTCTATCACCATACCAATATTTGTAAACAACTTTGTTATGTTTTACAACTATTCAAAAGTGTGGCGGACTGCTTCGGAAAAGGGTTACGCAAATGTATCCAAGACCCGTCAACATTCGAGTCACAAGGCAGTTCCGCATACCAAAGAAACACCACAACCTGTTTGACATACAAATGTATTTACAAAAATAATACGATGCACATTCTTCACGTACCTGTCTAACATTGTCTGAAACTTGTTTTTGTCTACAATTGCATTTAAGGGACTGTTTTTCTCTCAAATCTAATTTGTTTGGCAAATTAATACTTTATTTGCGTTGCTTAACCACTACTTGTCATGACAGCTGTATGGCTGTCTATTTTATCAATTACATTTTATCTATAATTTTTCAAATGAAATATCCTGAAATTTGGTTGGTCCTTTTCTCGATCAATCAGTTAGTATCATTCATTTTTGAAATTTGTTATTATCATTTCTTTCGTTTATTATAGTTAGTTTAACGAACTGTTGCTATTAGCGCATGCCAACATTTACAAAATAATATTAAAACATTTATGCATTATTACATAAAAAAATTATAATGTCAGTTAAAGTAAAATAATTATAAAAAAAAACTCTCACGAAGAAAATGATATGGCCACTATAAATCCAAAACTTTTTCTGATAATTAACACCCCAATGAGTTTCCCGATCTGAATAATTGTCTTTATAAAGAGAATTTTCTCATTGCTTAAGCCTTATATAGAATAAAATACCTCCTAATGTGTTTTTAACTTTTTACTATTTATATTGATCCTTTTTATCTAAAATATGACATGCAGAAAAAATCCAGCTGAGTGACCGTGACTTCCTCGGCAACTAGAAATGTTTTTAATTATGATTAAAGAGCTGCTCTAATTTATGTCTTTTTGGAAGTGTTATACCTAAGAACAAGTTCAGAGAGTTCTACCATAGAACAGATTCGGATAGTTTTACCTTAGAAATATTTTGAACAGTATTACCTTAGGAATATTTTGAACAGTTTAACCTTAGAAATATTTTGAACAGTTTTACCTTAGAAATATTTTGAACAGTATTACTCTAGAACTGATTTTTAGCAGTTTTGACCTAAAATGATTCGAATGAAGAAATATTCTACAGTTTTGTGACAGATTATTCTGACATTTCTAAAGAGAGAATAGAAGAAATCGCATCAAATTGTTTGGAAATTTGTCTTCATAGATTCAATTATATTTCTTACATCTGTTTGCCTCTATCGTTCCTGTAATGTTCTACGATTTCCAATTACCTATAGATCTGGTATACCAGTTGAATTTCTATCTTCTCTTCATTTACCATTCAATTTTCGAAGTAAACGCTTTGACACTTATCATTTTAAACATTCTGATGTTAATTGATAACTAATCGAAAATTGACTCTTAGTATAAAAAAATTATCCTTTTTATATGCGGTATGAAATTCGCTCATTATTGAAGGCCGTACGGTGACCCATAGTTGTTAATTTTTGTGTCATTTTGGTCTCTTGTGGAGAGTTGTCTCATTGGCAATCATACCACATTTTCTTTTTTATATCTTATTTCCTTTTATATTTTAATTTATTACCTTTGTTCCTCATAACATTAACGACTGGAAAAGGAAATTTCAAGTAAATTAAATGACGTATATCGGATTAATTATGATTAAAGAGCTGCTCTAATTTATGTCTTTTTGGAACTGTTATACCTAAGAACAAGTTCAGAGAGTTCTACCATAGAACAGATTCGGATAGTTTTACCTTAGAAATATTTTGAACAGTATTACCTTAGGAATATTTTGAACAGTTTAACCTTAGAAATATTTTGAACAGTTTAACCTTAGAAATATTTTGAACAGTTTTACCTTAGAAATATTTTGAACAGTATTACTCTAGAACTGATTTTTAGCAGTTTTGACCTAAAATGATTCGAATGAAGAAATATTCTACAGTTTTGTGACAGATTATTCTGACATTTCTAAAGAGAGAATAGAAGAAATCGCATCAAATTGTTTGGAAATTTGTCTTCATAGATTCAATTATATTTCTTACATCTGTTTGCCTCTATCGTTCCTGTAATGTTCTACGATTTCCAATTACCTATAGATCTGGTATACCAGTTGAATTTCTATCTTCTCTTCATTTACCATTCAATTTTCGAAGTAAACGCTTTGACACTTATCATTTTAAACATTCTGATGTTAATTGATAACTAATCGAAAATTGACTCTTAGTATAAAAAAATTATCCTTTTTATATGCGGTATGAAATTCGCTCATTATTGAAGGCCGTACGGTGACCCATAGTTGTTAATTTTTGTGTCATTTTGGTCTCTTGTGGAGAGTTGTCTCATTGGCAATCATACCACATTTTCTTTTTTATATCTTATTTCCTTTTATATTTTAATTTATTACCTTTGTTCCTCATAACATTAACGACTGGAAAAGGAAATTTCAAGTAAATTAAATGACGTATATCGGATTAAGTCCAGTGGCGGATCCAGGGGGGGGGGTTCCGGGGGTGCGCACCCCCTTTATTTTTGCCGATCAATGCATTTGTATCGGGACATATGTTTTGCACCCCCCTTTGCCCTGGGTGCCCTGGGTTAGCACCCCCCCTTTCGAAAATTCCTGCATCCGCCCCTGAAGTCTCCGTAATTACAGATACAATTAATTAAACAGGTAAGTTTGAAATATCGGTATTCCGATAATCTATATTACAATGGAATCAATACTGAAAATAGGCAAACCATCTAACGTATCTGCAACACTGAGGTTGTGAGTTCGAATCCCGTGGCAGGTGCGATGGACTCCAATTATAATCGTTCACCTTTCATTTGACACGTTTTAAATTACTAAACATATTCTACATAGTTAGATATTTACACCTACGCAAAGGAATTTTTTTGTTATAAATAGATACTACTTTCCAGTATGTTCTTTTTTTTATCGGGCCCGTCTTGGTGGTATTTATAGATTATCGTTGATCATCTCAGCGAGATTGATTTTCTCGCTTGAGATGGTTCAGCGAAAGTGAGAAAAGCAATCGAGTTGAGATGACCAAAGATAATCTGTTTATCGCTATTTTACCTTTGACGACGTTGTCAATTTCATGTCAATTTCGTTAGCAACGCCACGTGGTCTCCTTAGTTTCTAGCGATAATTCTCAAGCGAGAAGCATGATATGAAAAATATCACAAAAAGAGTTCAAAAGAAAAATGCACAAAATAGCGATAAAACATATTACAAAGTCTATCCGTATTATGTTTGCAAAGAATTTCGGTGTTAGGGACCGTCTTAAACTTAAACCTAGATGATAGGTTTTTTTATGCGTGTTGAAGGCCTCAATAATTGTGACTTTGAGATGCTTTGTGACAGCAATAAAGCGCTGTTCCTTTGCTTTTTGTGTGTTCTTGCTGTCATGTTAAGATTTTGTGTCGTGGATGGATACCCCATATCCTTTGTTTTTTTTCTATTATAGTATTGTTAGTTTTCCTACCGAAGGTCAGTAGTTCTCTCCGGCTTCCTACACCAATAAAATCTGATCGCCACGAAATAGCACAAAAGTGCTGAAAGTGGCGTTTAAACACCAATCAATCAATCACTGAATCTAACGTATCTAGATAATCATAGTCTATAGTCGGAAATACCTCGGTAAATGATAGACCTCGGAAGATAGACGGCGTCTACCTACTATCCTCTACAAATAGTATCATATGGCGGAACATTCGACTTGTTAGTATCTGATTAACTTAGATGTCCTTATAAGATTAAGAACCGTTAAAGACCCTATTACTATATAAAATATTATCTTTAATTGTCAATATTAGAAATCTATGAAAACTAGTTTATGCCATTTAAAATGTATATTCATTTGGGCTATACTATAATAGGAGAATTAAGTCTCTTTAATAATTTTAGAACTATAAATCAAGTTGCGTTTCGACCACTGCAATATAATCTCTAACAGCTGTTCATATGACCATGCTACACGGTTTTCATGCATTCGTTTTGTAATATAATTGACTAGTTAAAAACACAAAAGAATCCCACTTTGACAGCATATATAAATGAAAAGATGTGAGTGCCAATAAGAACATGCTACACGGTTTTCATTCATTCGTTGTGTAATATAATTAACTAGTTAAAAACACAAAAGAATCCCACTTTGACAGCATATATAAATGAAAAGATGTGAGTGCCAATAAGACATCTATCCATCCAAGTCACAATGGGTTAAAAGTAAAAAAATACGGTATACAGATATTACATGAATAAACTAACAGACTGGAAACATATATCGATGATTAATGAAGTTCAACACAGTAAAATGAAATACGCAAGAAAAGAAAATACATCTTTAAAAACTATATATAACATGGCCATGTTCCTCAGTTATTATAAGCTGTAAAATACCTAGGAGTAACCGTCAGCTTATATGCATCACTATTTGTATACATCTGTTAAAAAGCAAATTAAACTATTAGGTTCCTAAAAAGAAATTTAAACGCCAATAACAGAAAATGCATACAACTCATTAGTAAGACCAACATTAGAATATGAAAGTGTAGTATAAGACCCTCGTCAACATAAAAAAACAACAACAAGAAAACAATTGAGATGGTACAAAGGTACTATAGGTGTGTCATGAACAAATACCGTAGTATTCCATTTGTAGATACCATGATTTAACAATATGAGTGACAACAACAAGAAAGGAGACAATCAACAAGGATGCGTATGAGGTATAAAATCCAAAAAGGACTAATCATTATAGATGTTACATCCAGGCGTATTTCAACAAGCCGAGCATACACTTTTAAAGAGCAGGTCTTAATGACTCCTTATGTAGGACAGACATAAGGAAAATGACCGTCTACCCTTTACTCAATCGGGAATGTAACGTCTAACCCCTTACTATAAACACCACTGTGTGTTTTTGATAATGCAAGGCTCGGCTTTAAGGATAGCCAAAATTACTGTTTTTAAAGGGCACCTGTTTATAGGATTATAGCTATCAAATATCTGTATATACTTAATTATTAGTTTAAACAATATTTTATTCAAATATTTTGAATTGGATTGGGCAACAGGCATAGCCTATGTAAGCCCTCTCCACAAAACAAGGTACAATATATTACATTCAAACAAAGCAACACATACACAAACATAAAGACAAAACAGAATTAATTTTTCAAAAATACCTCTTAGCTGACTGGAATGATATTTCAAATAGTTAACTCAGATCAAAAGTATGACTATTTTGAAATACTTCAAATGTTAATTCATAAAAATTATGAAAAAATAAATTATGAAAAAAAAGTTTTAGTATTCTAGGTTATATACTCCAACATTGATTTAGAGGTCTCACATTAAATTAAATGGTCTCCAGTCAGCTATCTAAAATAATAAATTTAATAACTCATTTTTAAAACAACATGTTTGATATCATGTACTTATTTTTACTTAATTATTGCACCTGAAGAAAAACGACAACGAGTAGTAACCATATTGATACATTAAAGAATTATAATAATATAAAAAGAATTTAGAATGTTAATAATAAAAGAAAAAAAAAATAGATTTAAGAAATTAAAGATATACAAATTGAATATATGAATGATATAGAAATAAAGGTGCATTTATTAGCTTTTTAGCTTTAATAATATTAATTTCAATGTATTGTCGTTTCATTATAACTTTTGTTTCAATTTTAATTATTTTTCAGCTGGTTCGGGTCTAAGAGCTTAATATAATATAAAATACAGACATACAAAGTAAAAGTTAATTTGGTTTTGGACTATAAAATACATTTCATTATACAAATCTCTCTGAATTTTTTATATATTCATGAACAGCCTTAACTATCTGCACATTGTCTTCAATACTCATAGATTGATCACCAAATAGTATCAAGTTTACTTAATTATTATTCTTGACTTAAAGCGGAACATAGTGGAAGAAAATTTTGACAGTTTATTGTGGCCGCTGAACAGGGACAAGAAAATATGTGAAGAAGAATAAAATGAATATATTACACATTTCTTTTTATTAAAATGTGCCGATTTTCAAAGAATGTCGAAAGTGAACAGTGTGTTTTCTGTAGGATTATGATATAACCTCATGTTGCTTAATTTTGAATCAATTTTCTATGTTTTGATGAATGTTTTTTTTATTGAAAGAGTTACTATCCAAAACGATGCAGAAGTGTGCTACCTCCTCTATTGTAGCTGCTCACAATGTGTCCTTTGCATGAACTATAATTTGGGGCAGCAATGAATTAGTTGCTTGCATCATATTAGGTAACATGCCGAAACTTGGTATTGATAAGCATTGTAATAATGGATATGTGAAATAAAGAACAATTTCCGACGCTTCCTGTACATTGTATGGTCTTCAGTCTGTTTTGCAATGAAACAAATACTTGATCAATTTCGTGCTTCCGAAGATTTTACTGAATTAACCTGCATTCGGAACGCTCAAACAGTTGAAAGCCAGAGATGCCTAAATACGCTGCAACGTAAAAAAATATGTAACCAAAACGGGCATAAACAGAACGGCCAAACTGATCTGATGTCAACTTTGCCTTTACCTTTAATAATATCTTACTTTACGGTGATGTTATAAAATATATCAGTACCGAAGCACTGATTACTGAGCTGATGATACCACCGGGGACTAAAAGTCCACCAGCAGTGGTATTGCTCCAGTGCTAGTAAATGAAGTAAATACAATATATTTCGTGCATCCGAAGCGCTTTTCTGGATTAACCTTCACACGAAATGTTTTAACCTAAACATTTAAAAGCCAGGGCTGCGTAAATACGCTGTAAAGTTTGAAATCCGACTTTTCTTTTAATATTGAATTTCATTTGAAGTATTGATTGCTATGATAAAATTTATAAAAAAGTTAAAAGTAACCATTTGTCTGAAATAAAGTTCATTAATTTATGAAGAACATTAATGTCAAATTGATTTTTTTCAGATTTCTAGAAAACAAAATACTAAAAGTTTTCATAATGCAAAGGGAAATGCAAAACCATAAACGAATTTGTTCATGTCAAAAATTATAGAAATTCAAAACTGTATATATGAGACGTGACTAAATACAATGAAAAACTGATGTTTAGTAAATGTTTGGTCATGGTTTATTGTTAGGTATGAATAACCAGTTCTGTCCTATCAATAACAAGTCTGTTGTTGTTCCTGGTGATGTTTTCTGTGTTGCCAATGCCGATCCTTACAATAAAAATAATAATTGTTAAGAGTGTGAGCTTTGCAGTTTTAAAAACTGACAATAAAAATCATGAGAGTTTTTTCAACTTAAAATTAAGACTTCATATTTTGGTGCTTATTATAAAAATAAGCTGTGGTATAATTGCTATTGCACTCCATCAGACACCGTATGACACAGAAGTTAACAACTAGACGTTAATACATTTTCTAAATAAAGTAAGATTTTTTATGATTGACATTATTTTTTTTATAAAATATTGGAGGCCATTAATGTTTCGTTATGTAAATGTTCTTTTTAACGACATATCACAAGGAATCGTCGGAAATATTAAAACTGTGTGCGATTATACTTAAACCGTATACATTTTATCGATATATGTGTTATATATTTATATAAAAAGTATATATATTACATTATAATAGTAGACGTCCATTCCATATTTCAAAAAAGTTATATGACCAGCGTTTTCCAGTTATGGATAAAAAGAGATGAGGAAGAGAGTCAATGAATGATTGTTTTTTAGCGTCCAGTGATGATGAGACAATGTTGAATAAAATAGTATGATTGTACATATTGTGTCGACTGGGTTCGCGAATGGGGGAACTTGGACAAACAAAGGATTGTATCCGTGGCGGACATTA
The DNA here is from genome assembly GCF_963676685.1 of Mytilus edulis. Classification (NCBI taxonomy): domain Eukaryota; kingdom Metazoa; phylum Mollusca; class Bivalvia; order Mytilida; family Mytilidae; genus Mytilus; species Mytilus edulis. Next base: position 46,484,658 of record NC_092356.1, on the reverse strand, counting down.
ATTTGTTTTGTGAAAGGTTACTTTCAGACCCCTTAAAAGGTATTGTTTAGAGTTCTTTAAATGTGCAAAATGCTTAACATTCCAAAAATAGGTCTCTTAGGATTCAATTTAATATGACTTGGTTGCGTTTTATACATAAGGCACTCACTGCTAAACGAGCGTACGGCCTTAAATTTTGATAGCCTTTGTTTTGTCTCTCTCCTTCAGAATAGATCAAACACAAAGGTTTGACTCATTTCTCTTGTGGAGAGTTGTCATTGGAAATTATACCATATCTTCTTATTTTCATATCATCATAGATACCAGGATTAAAATTGTGTATGCCAGACATGTGTTTCGTCTACCCCCCCTCCCCCCCCCCCCCCCAAAAAAAATAGTGACGCTCGAATCAAAAAAGTTAAAACGGAAGGTATAATGGTCACCTGCGGTACAATCAAGGATACAAAATAACCAGAAAAAAGGAAAACAGTGACGGAGCACAGAGTGATATTTCAGCAAGCAAGTGAAACATTTATTCTTCTATTTGAAAAAAAACCATCAAAGATACCAGGCTTATAATTTTGTACGCCAGACGTGGAATCGAGGTATTTTTTTTTTTATCGTTTTGAAAATTTACTGTGTTGTAAGCATTTTTTCCGAACAGAAGATGTCGAACAAACTATATATTTTATGTAATATGTACGATTAATCAATCAATGTTGAAAACTCAACGCCATCTTAAAATCAAACTTGTAGTATGAATGTACGTAACAACGATCAATACCTTTTACTTTATAAATATCATTTCATACATTGAATATTGCACACAAAAGTATAAGTTTTATGCCATTTGTTACGTCTAATGGAAATTATCTAATGTCTTTTATATAAGAAAAACCAAATAAATAACTGCCATTAAAACTTGGTTCCTGGAATCCAATTGCTATGCTTCATAATTAATTTGTGTTGAGTTTACGCTTAATGTTATAATAAAATAAAACAAACCTGAATAGGAACAATAAAACCATTATTAAAATGCTTGATTAAACAAACCACAACGACCGCATGTCCGACAATATAGTTGTTCGATTGGTTTGGATAAAATATTTATTTCGTAAGAGAATTTCCTAATTTCGAAACAAATATAATCTTAATATGTTGTTAACTTTTATAACAATGTTTATGTAATGACGTAAAAAAATGTAGGACAGACATACCCTAATTCTGAAAATTCTGAAGTAAGGAATGTCAGTACCGTATTAAAAAATAAAAATAATAAAAACAGTACTTATCGCTCGTCTGTAATGCTACATGGTGGTGGATATGGTATTTTTATACATAGGTCACAGTATATCTAATATATAATATATATGTTCCTGGGTCACCGTGCAGGCAAATACTGAAATATATGATGACCATCTCTTTAACCATCTTAGACGGATAATAACTGTGATTGTCGTTTGTTGATGTCAATGTGGTTATTTTATAAAGATTAGACCGTTGGTTTTCATGTTTAAATGGTTTCACACTAGTATTTTGGGGGCCCTTTATTACCTTTATAGCTTGCTGTTCGGTTTAAGCCAAGTTTTCGTGTTGAAGGTCGTACATTGACCTATATTGGTTTATTTTTGCAAATTGTGACTTGGATGGAGAGATGTCTGCATCCATACCGCATGTAAATTTTGAATTTGAACAAATTGTTTGATAAGAATCACAAGTTAACACATCAAATGCTGATGATAAAAGGAAATGACCATAATGCACTTACACGTGAACTCGTGCTGACCCGCAAGATCATTGACCAATAAGAAAGATGAAATCCAATCATGCATTGGTCATAAGTGAAATTTCTCTGCGCGTGGAAACAGGTTATCTAATTTCTACAATTTATAGTTTAATTAAGTAGGACACTCTGACCCTTTGACCAGACTAGAGACATCATACATTCAGAGTATTAATAGCTCACTCTTTTATTTAAGTCGGTTAGTAATAACATAGATGTAATACAACTATGTTAGTAAACCAATTAAAACAGAATTATCTTCTCTGCTGTCTTAAATTATTTTATTCCGCTTAATTTTCAATTAGCAAATAAAATTGGTTATACGCAATTTGTTTCATAACAAAATCGTATAAATGGAACTAATTTTAAATTGTATATCAACCCTGGTGAAGCAATAAGTAGATAATATATTAATTATTCAGTTCTTTATGTAATCCAGCCAATCTTTGAGGTTAATCAAGAAGAAAAGCATTATTTTTATCTTTCATAAATATAAAATCATTGTACCAAATCATTTGGAATAGCGATCTGTAAAATTAAACGATGTTTTTTTTTAAGTTTTCATTAAGATAAGTAATTACTTTTTATAAGTATCTTTTGCCAATTTCTGTTGAATTATCAGAGTGGAAAAATAACTGCAAAGAGATTATTTAATAAGAAAATTTAAATTGAAAAATATAATAAAATAATCAATAACTCTGACCTTAAAAAATACATGGGCCCATATATATGTTTAAATAAGCTTCACAAGATGCTTTGCAAATTGTATTGTCCTTACATTCTGGCTGTTAGATTGCAGAACTGAAACAAAAAGGACTTAAATATTATCGATTCTAAGATAAGAAAATCTTAGAAACCACCGAAAATAAAGATCCCATTATTGATTTAATAACTAAAAGGGAAAAAAATATAAAGAAATCCATACCTAAATTTCTAAGAAACAGAATTAGCTACAGTTGGTTTCATCTTTACAAACAGAAAAGTGAAAGGCCAACTTTCACTGAATATATTCCACACCAGGTCTTTTTTCAAAACGTCTTTCTGTGTGCATTTAGTCAAAAGTTGGTTTTGGTGTATTTAGGATAATATATACATAGGAATTGTACGATGTTAAATTGTTTATGCATTGTAATAATGATAATATTTGTGATTTTTTTATAATACAATCTGGCTTTCATCAAGCATGACGGGCTGTCGGACGAAAACTGCAATTACACAAAATGTGATTAATCAACTTGACCAATTGGTGAATTTATACTTCACTATTTAAATCATAAAATTAATGTTTGTAATAATTCTATAATTGCGAATATTGAGACTTGAATGGATTTGCAAAAATAAAAATAACAATTTTGATACATCAAATTTGTTTATGATAATTGAAAAAGAGACCAACAAACAAAAACAATGACATATGAATCATTAAAAATGAGATCAATGCCAGATTATTCTTGCCAGAAAGACATGTACACCTTCAATTATTCCATACACTGTACATAGTGGACCAACTGCTTGCGGTAGTTGAAAGAAAAGACCAAAATACAACACCTTAACTTTGACTAATGACCCATGAAGTTGAGTCAAAGGTCAGATGATACCTGCCAGACACCAAATATAATAAACCTACTGCTTATAGTACTTGAAAACAGACCAAAACACAAAACCTTAACATTTACCAATGAACCGTGAAAATGAGGTCGCAGTCAGATCATTCCATATACCACATATGGATGACTAAGTCTTACTTCTTGTAGTATTTGAGAATTAGACATAATCACATAACCTTAATCTTAATCTCTGACCCTCTGACAGACATGTAGATGTTACAAGGAAACAAATCTAGTTATCCTATTACTCATAATAAGTGAGAATTCCCATAACAAATAATCAATCATTGAACCTTCAAATGAGGTCAAGACAATGGACATGACTGGCATAAACTTTGCAATGTTGATAAGGTATCTGCATACAAGCTTAAGGTATGAGGCAACCAGGTCTTTTACCTTGAATTATAAAGCTCTATACAAATAGTTTATGCTGCCTTCTGATAGTAAAACATGTCTCATATACTGATAATTTTGTTGCAGACGAGACAAAATTTGAAAAAGGGATAACTAGTTACTAGCACCTTTTTATTAGTTTGTATTTAGTCATTTCCAATTCGAGGTATAGATATTTGTAGTGTTGTGAGATATCTGAAAGTTTTTCTTTTCCTGCATTTCTTTTTAAAATCTGAGAATGATTCTTAAAACAAGTATTATTATGTTGACTATGGATTTTTGTGGGTCACGGTATAAACAATGATGTTGTGCTATACATGATTGATTGTTGGTGATTAACTCTACTTCCAGCCATATTCGCTATATCGTGGTCATCAGTTTTAATTAACGGTGGAATTTAAAGTGCACTGAGAGAACAAACATCCTTTAGCAGAACTGACAATTCCAGTAAATTAATATAAGAGTTCTGTGGGGTTCCGACTCTCAACCTCAGACTAAGTAACTCAGTGTTGACAGGCAAGAAGAACAGTAGATAGAATGAAATTCAAAACAGTGTGGCTGTGGCCATTGATTGACACATTAAATTCATCCATTGACTGGGACAATTTACGTGAACATTTGTCTGTAACAACCACTGTTCACGACGTACCTACAATAGACATTTAAACTGTGGGGTCACCAAAGATTTCTTAACGCCTTTAATTATAAAATAATTTGAAAAATTAATCAGGAATAACCTTTATGTTTTGATTTAAATAATTGATATAAATCAAAACATCGTGTTATTTCTGATTAATTTTTCGAATTACTTTATTAAGGTGTTGAGAACCTTTGGTGACCCCATAGTTTAAGTGTCTTTAAAAAGTACATAGTGAGCAGTGGTCGTTACACACAAACGTTCACGTAAATTGTCCCAGTCAATGGATGAATTTAATGTGTCAATCAATGGCCACAGCCACACTGTTTTGAATTGCATTCTAAACTATTCAGACACTTAGAAACCAACGTCCCCTGTGGTATACATCAAAACATCTAGTCAGTAAGCTAAATACTTTGAGATTGCTTTCAATAACTGAGTATTCCAGTCTTTTATTTTGGTTAATTTTTTTTTTGTTGAATTGCTGTCTCATTGATCAATTACTATATACAATGTATGTGTATCGAGAGATCAACATTGGGTTTTAACAATAGACAAGTGTCTTTACAATATTACAAACTATAAACCTGTATGTATGCATATTATCTATGTATATAATTATGAAAAACAAATATGAAAGTTATGCATCAATTATATATCTAAGTAATCTGACAGTTGTTGTTTATTACCACTTTAATCAATGTTCGCTATATTGTGGCTTGGAGTTTTTATTGGTTGAGGAAACTGAAGTGCCGCTACAAGCCATTGGCAGAAATATAATCAAAATACAAGCCTTTATTCAATAAAAGGCTTCTTCTTAAAAAATAATCTTCGATAAGAAAAAATCCCAGACTACTGTTACTACTTACTGGATGAGAATTCATTCATAATTTTTAATTGAACTTAAAAGAATTAGTTTTGGGAATATGCAGCCTCCTGTTCAAAGAATAAATAGAATTTTAATACAAAATGTATTTCTATAAACCTATGATACATATTCTGTCCAGAGAACACTTTGTGGAAAAGACAGATGGAATCTGGATTTATCTTTAAAGATAATATTTGCATACCTAACATTTGTCAAATCTTCAAATAAAAACTATTGATCATAACTCACATTGAGTCACAGCAAGTGTATGCCTTTCCTCTATATAAACATTTTGTTAAACAAGAATGCACAAATTGTTCTGCATAGCATACTCTCACTAGTTATTCAAAGTATCTGAAGATTTGAAGCTAGTGTCTGACATATCCTAAAAGCAAACAGTTGTCACATCACTGTTGAACTTCTAAACTGATTATCAAGTCATTCTGTTCAATACGTATTGGAGAAGTAGTTGAAGAAAAATTAAAAGTTCATTTCAAATAACTGAAAAATTAAAAGAATTAAAAACTGGGTATAGATAGGAGATAAATAAAAAAAAGAGTGATCACAGGTTTCAAGCCATCACTAACAAGCAATCTGCTGACCTAATACAAAGTCATTCTGTTTATTAGTTTGTTACAAAAATATTTATTGTACAAACATACAAGGTGATTGCAGTACAATTCCGACTCCTAGATTTTGTGAAACAATATAGCGCCCATATTCGGACCCAAATATGAGGGTTGGAAAATCCCTGTAATTCTATTATAAATAAAAATATATTGCATAACACAAAGTTCATATATATATATATATTTATTGAGTATTACAATCATCAACTTTATATTTTGGTTCTGATGCTTTTTTTGTACAAACAGTTACTTTGCCATGAGAAGGTTTATCCCGAACAAGTCTTTTATAATTCTCATCATCTTTTAAAGATGTTGTATTCATGTGTCCATCTGCATCAAAAACATCAACGTCATCTGACATTCTGACTGACCGTGACCTAATTTGATCTTTCTTTTTGTCTTCTTCTACTTTTTTTAATAGATTTAAAGCCCATTCTCTATCAGCCCCTCTGTATTCGTTTTCACTTGTTGTTTTTTCTCGTAAAACTGACACATTTTTCTCTTTAATACCTTCTAGGCCTGTTGGTATCTGCTCTGTCCTTCCTACTGGCTTCTGTGCTTTTTTCATCTCTAAAAGAAAAGTATAAACATAAAATAATTGACAGTTAATGCTAGGTCATACCATAATTTTTTTATTACTGCAAAACAATGCAACAGGGTTCAAATTGCAATAATTTGAACTCCCATTTACAAAAATGTATTATGACTTGAGCAGGATTTTTCTCCATATTACACAAATTAAAATTGTGTTTTAGTCAAAAATACAAAATCACAATAATAAATGCACGCAATAATTTCTTAATTTACAGTAGCTAAATGCTCACAAGAAAATACACTCTGTCCCCATATAAATAAATGGGAAAGTTTCAGATATGCTATCAGAAACCCATAAAATTGAGATAAAAAAAGAGGGGTTTACAAAAAGGAATTTAATCAAAGTATTCAAATGTATATCTGATCATGCTGATGGACATAACCCTCCTGTGAAAATCTGGATACCGTATACGGCCGTGTATTGTCCGCATTTGTGTATAGTCTGCACCCCCTCTTCATCCCCAAATATCGAGGAAAAAGTCTAGTTCGCTTGTATAGTCCGCGGCAACTTTTGACAAGATAGGGTCCGCGAACAATGACGGAAAATGCCGAAATTGCGTATTTTTTTATATTTTTTTTTGCCGAGATCGGCAATATAGTAAGTATTATTGTTGAAAAGATTGATAGTCACTTAAAACTTATGATAAGTTTTTGAATGGGATCTTTAAAGATATCTTTTTAATCTGTGTTAAAGACTGGCAACACAGTAATCATTGTTGTTAAAAGATCGATGATTAATATAAAGTTATGATCAGTTTGTAAAAGAGGACTTAAAAAGATATGTATTTAATCTATTTTAAAAGTTTTCAAAAGATTCTGTTTAATTGCTCAATTAAATCGTCTTTCAGACTATCATTCTTTACTAATTAATTTAAAGTCCCAAACAATGTAATAAATGTTAATTAATTCAATCATGTACATTTAACTATCAGCGTTATCACTTTTGATAACATTGAAAGTGGTAGCTTGCCCAAGCCAATAAACTGTTTAAAATTCTAAAAAATAAATATTTGATATGCTATTAAACAAAAGAAAATTAAAGATCAAACATTTAAGATCGAAAGTTTGATGTTTGATGTTTAAAAATTGATTAGAACTCATTAAAATGTTATAACGCTTTAATCTTATCATTTCTTTTATTGATTTGAAGAACTGCCTTAGGTTATTGAATTACATTCATCACTTGTCAAAAGTTGACATGGTTAATTAATTGCTTTACACACAAACCCGTAAACTCATTCATGTAAGTCGATACACCTGCACAATGTGACCTTTCACCTGGAAATATAGTTTCGTATACAAAAATCCACTTCTTTCAGGTTTACACTTTCAGTATAAATGGTTACGATTTACAATTAAAAAATGTTAGGTCTTGATTTATTTACGTCGATAAGTTAACAGTTAAACACAAAAAGTCGGAATACGAAAATTTTTGATACTTTAATCACACATTTTCAAAATGGCGCATCGTGATTTACTTGTACTGTACACACGCGAATAACATTAAACAAAATCTATCTTGGGAAGATTTCACTAGGTTTCAACTTGACTATTATGGTTTTACCATTGAAGGGTTCATCTTTCATTGATATTCAGGATTTAGGTACACTGTTAAGATGCAATGACACAAATTTGACCAAATCCGAAACAAAGCGGACATTCGATCAAAGGCTGATTTTTATGCAAATTACTAAGTCAACACTGTTAGATTGTTTATTTTATTAAAAAAAATAACAAAGAGTAGTCAAGAATACAGTTAGATTGTTTATTTTATTTCTAAATAATACAAAGAGTTGTCAAGAATACATTATAACATTGACAACACATGATGTTTCTGTTTACTTGGCCAAACCTCGTTCAACATCGTATCCCTACATGGAAAAAAATGTCTCGAAATGCTATAGTACTGCATAGTCCGCACCCCTTCCATCAATTTCATTCCCAGGGTAAAAAACCGCGGACTATACACCCCTTTCTACGGTACACATTTATTTTTTTCTTCTCCTTAAACGTTTTTGAAAAAATGATTATTTAGATATTTGTACATGGTTTCAATATTGCTGTGTAAAGAAATGATACATATTGCTGGTTTAAAGAAATGAAGACATTTTTGGACACATGTTTTGCTTAACCGTAGTAATGTAAATTACAAGAGTAACGCTTTAGCAAATCAATTTTTCGAAACATCTTAATTGAAATAGGAAGATGTGGTATGATTGCTAATGAGACACCTCTCCCCCAGAAACCAAATGGCATAGAAGTAATCAACTATAAGTCATATAACAGCCTTTAACAAATTTCTTTGTTTAAAGTTCATTTACTTAGATATCTTGATTATTTTATAGACTTTGATCTCATATTTTTGTTGTTGCTAAGCTCTTACCTGGTTTCAGTTCTATTTCTAGTCCTTCTTTTTCCAGTTTTAACTGCTGAAACTTTCTCAACATTTCATCCTTCTTTGTCTCAGCTGCATACAATAATCTCTCTTTTTCTGTAACCTTATTTTTCTGGTCTAGTAAACACATGCTTTGTATACGTAATCTTCTTGACAAATCTTCTATCTCTCCTCTGTAAAGTAAAAACTCGACAGTGAAATCAAAATATGAAGATTGTTATATCAAGAGTGGAAACATAATTCAAATTTTGTATAATTTTGGATAACTGTTTTGTCTTTTAAGCTTAACTTGTGTATGGTTTACTGTCACACATTGAGTTAACCTTGTGGTATGTAGAAGAGCCAATTTTATATTCACTCAAATTCAAATTCAGAGCTATTGAATTAGGGCTTGACTTAGTGTAAAAATCTCATTAAAAATTGAATTTTTCTAAAAAGAATATTTTTTTAAATGAGGCATCTGATAAGAATTTAAAGTATAAAAAAACACAAAACATTAAACCAGAATTCAAAATGGCTGTTTGCCTTAATAACAGACAGGTACAGATGTAACCCCCTCAAAATATACAATGTTGTGGATTCAATTATTGTCATTAAGAACTCCTGAAATGTTTGTTGTTACAGAGATTTGTCTCTTTATTTAAGGTGGTACCTAACACTACAGGGAGATAACTCTGTAAAATCAGCTAAACGTTTTAATTATGTTGTGTTGGAAAGGAAATATTCAGCTTCTCAATGATCAAAATAAGTGTTTGTTAAACTGCTATATAACCAGTGTAATTTTTCTGATAAAATGGTTGGTTCAAATTTTTTGAAATTTTTATATTTTTGTAAAAGGGTCAAAGTAATTAATACTTTGTCAAAATTTTACGAAAATTAAACGAGCCAAATAAATTTTAGTTAAAGTGTTGGATACCACCTTAAAGTACACTGTAATATAGAAGGTAATCAAACTTACTCTTTAGACTTCAACATATTGACCAAGTATTCAATGTAGTCCTTATCAACACCAGTTTGATTTGTTATCTGATGAGAAAATTCTGACAACTTGTCCGTCAACTTTTCTTTTGCCTGAAAAATATTGAATGAAAAGAAATATATTCATCTTATATATGCCATCTATTAAATCATAAATTGAGATTTATTAGTTTAGATGTTGTCAGAGGACAGGTTACAATACAGGCCTTCTCTGGCCTAATATTTCACCGTTTTTATTCCTTTTTCTTAAGATTTCTATACAATACCTGCAATGGTGGTAATTTTAAATGAAAACCAACAGTTCAGGAGCAATGGTTACACAATAAATAAATGTTATTATGAAATCTACAAAAAATCAAGAGGAAACAAGAATGTAGTACACGGATGCCCCACTTGCACTATCATTTTCTATGTTCAGTGGACCTTGAATTTGGCGTCAAAAATCTAATTTGGCATTTAAATTAGAAAGATCATATTATAGGGAACATGTGTACTAAGTTTCAAGTTGATTGGACTTCAACTTCATCCAAAACTACCTTGACCAAAAACTTTAACCTGAAACTTGCACTATCATTTTCTATGTTCAGTGAACCTTGAAATTGGGGTCAAAAATCTAATAAGTCATTAAAATTAGTAAGATCATATCATAGGGAACATGTGTACTTCGTTTCAAGTTGATTGGACTTCAACTTCATCAAAAACTACCTTGACCAAAAACTTTAACCTGAAACTTGCACTATCATTTTCTATGTTCAGTGAACCTTGAAATTGGGGTCAAAAATCTAATAAGTCATTAAAATTAGTAAGATCATATCATAGGGAACATGTGTACTTCGTTTCAAGTTGATTGGACTTCAACTTCATCTACCTTGACCAAAAACTTAAACCTGAAGCAGGAAGGGTGAACAGACAAACAGACAAACGAACGCACAGACCAGAAAACATAATGCCCCAAACTGGATTGGACCTCAACTTCATAAAAATCTACCTTGTTGGCCAAACACTTTAACCCGAAGTGGGAGGGACGAACAGATACACAGACAAGAAAACAATGCCCCTCTACTATCGTAGGTGGGGCATGAAAATCTTAATAATGTCACTTCTAATTTGATCAGGTATAACTAAAGTTGATTGGGTCATGATAAACTTCAGTTAATGGTAACATGAAATTTTGATATATTTGCTTTACAAAAGTACTTTAACTTTAAGTGTGTAAAGCAATATTTATCAATTTCAATGCCTAATTATAGTTATTGAAGTGTAAATAAAAAGTCAGTAATTTCGGTAAAAAATGAGAGGGAACAAATCTGAAACATGTTATTCTAACCTGGCAACATACCTTAAATTTTGATAAATTAGTAGGCATCAACTTTTGCAAATATCACAATAGAATACACAAAATGCCATATAAAGGTAACATTTAATACTTTTGTTGTCACTGATTGGATATAAATGCAAGTGCTACTGATATAAGAAAACTGAAATGATTCTAACATACTAGTATATTATTGAACCTCCTAATTTTAAGATCATGCTGCACTAAATTTACCTGATTTTCCTCCAACTTATTAACTTTTTCTAATATCTGTTGTCTTTCTATTCTCTCCTGTTCCAGCTGTGCTTGCAGTTGTTGGACTCTCTCAGAATCATCATTTCCTCTACCCATAGCTGTAAATAACTGCATCTAGTTATAAAAAACAAATAAAAAATGTACAATTGTATATCTACAAGAGTATTATTACATTTGCATTTTATTGACGGAACATTAATTGAAATTACATGTATGTTAGTGTTTTATCTAAAGCAATTTAGTATAGTGCAATGCCATGCCCATTTTTGTCCCAAAAAAATGACTCCATGTGCCCTTTTGGGTTATCTGTATCAAGATGGGGTCGTGGTATAGGTTTTTCACTGTTCGAAAAGCTACAACCACAATGAAGCATTGGCATGGTTGCATGTTATTTAATGAAGACAATTTTTATCACTTCTGCATGACGTAAGAGTGTACATCAAATCATTCCAACTTTCTGCAAAATAAGTTTGTTACCGCATTAGAATGTGATGAAAGTTGCCAGAAGTAAACTTGTAATCTTTTTATTGCATTAAAAATGTCATATTCCTTTCCAAATTGCTTGCCAAACATGTGTAATTTGGCATATTTTCTTCGTCTGCCATTGAAATAATTGTACAAACTACTGATCAGATTCCTGAATCAGCAGAAACGTCCCAGCAATGAACAAAATCCAGTCTTCAAATAAATAGCCCCACACTAAATCACCCAAATCTTGTTTACCAACTTGCCTATGATTTTGAAGTAGTGTGAGCCCTGAATATTTGTAAATAAATATTCTATTTATGTGCCCTACTTGGTATAGTCAACACGCAAAGTGCATTTTTTTTTTTAAAACATTTACCATGTCCTTATTTTGTTCAAGATAAAATACTGTGTGTATATATGTAACATTCTCCAACAAAAGCAGCCTTAGGTTAAGTTACAATAATAAAGATTAACCCATTTAGAAATTATTCCACAATTCCAAGAACCTTTGTTGTTACATTTAGCTATAAAGTATTTATATACATCTTAAATTTTAACAAGAATGTGTCCACAGTACACGGATGCCCCACTCACACTATCATTTTCTATGTTAAGTGGACCGTGAAATTGGAATCAATTCTCTAATTTGGCATTAAAATTAGAATGATCTTATCAAAGGGAACATGTATACTAAGTTTTAATTTGATTGGACTTCTACTTTATCAAAAACTACCTTGACCAAAAACTTTAACCTGAAATTTGCACTATCATTTTCTATGTTGAGTTAACCGTAAAATTGGGGTAAAAATTCTAATTTGGCATTAAAATTAGAATAGAAAGATCATATCATAGGGCACAGGTATACTAAGTTTCAAGTTGATTGGACTTCAACTTCATCAAAAACTACCTTGACCAAAAACTTTAACCTGAAGCGGGACAGATGGACGGACGGACGAATGAACGGACGAACGAACGGACGGACGAACAAACGGACGGACAGACGGACGGAGGGACGGACGAACGGACGCACAGACCAGAAAACATAATGCCCCTCTACTATCGTAGGTGGGGCATAAAAATGTAGAGTCATCATTAATTGAAAAAATGACTATCCTATATTTGTGACATAAAAGTTAGCACTGATTCCTCTAAAAGAGCAGAAAATGTTGAAAGTCATGTTTTTAACCTGATTTTTATCCAATATCAAAACCTGTCTGAATATGTGTCATATATGTGGCTACTTTTAAAAATATCCTACAAAAGGGTATGGACTTTATAAATATATGCTTATTTATTACTAACTTTCAGCTTTTGATTGTGTTGTTTCAACACCTCATTTTTCTTTTTCATTGTTTCAAAAGTGTTCTTTTGGGACATAAGTGTCTTTTCTGCTTCCACTCTACGATCATCAAGCTGTGAATAGAGAAATAGAACATGTGATGTACTGTTGATAAATAAAAGAAGATGTGGTATGAGGGTCATTGAGAAAACTCTTAATCCAAGTCACAATTTATAAAAGTAAACCATTATAGGTCAAAGGGAGCATGCTTTCATCAACTGGTAACATTTTTCAGAAAAAAATATGTGGACTTTTATTATTTTTAGAGAATCTGACCAAAGTTGGTAAACATGTGATTTGGGTTTGAAAAATTAGGTAATATGTAACACCTTCATTTATTTGCTTATAATCATAACTTGCATTGTTTTCTTTTTAGACAGTTACAGAACATACATGGATTTCAGGTTTCTTTTAAATCATCATAGTGAACAATAATGTGTATAAATTGTTTGATTTTATTTTCTGATCAACATATAACTTGTTTAAGAATAGATTTTATTTAGGAAGGTGAATAAAAAATGTATATGCCAGCATCCTGCAAGGACATTTTATACCAAATTGACTAAAATCAGTAAAACTTCTCATTTTTAGCTCACCTGGCCCGAAGGGCCAAGTGAGCTTTTCTCATCACTTGGCGTCCGGCGTCCGTCGTCCGTCGTCGTCGTCGTCCGTCGTTAGCTTTTACAAAAATCTTCTCCTCTGAAACTACTGGGCCAATTTTTACCAAACTTGGCCACAATCATTATTAGAGTATCTAGTTTAAAAATTGTGTCCGGTGACCCGGCCAACCAACCAAGATGGCCGCCATGGCTAAAAATAGAACATAGGGGTAAAATGCAGTTTTTGGCTTATAACTCAAAAACCAAAGCATTTAGAGCAAATCTGACATGGGGTAAAATTGTTAATCAGGTCAAGATCTATCTGCCCTGAAATTTTGAGATGAATCAGACAACCCGTTGATAGGTTGCTGCCCCTGAATTGATAATTTTAAGGAAATTTTGCTGTTTTTGGTTATTATCTTGAATATTATCATAGATAGAGATAAACTGTAAACAGCAAAAATGTTCAGTAAAGTCAGATCTACAAATAAGTCAACAGGACCAAAATGGTCTGTTGACCCCTTTAGGAGTTATTGCCCTTAATAGTCAATTTTTAACCATTTTTCGTAAATCTTAGTCATCTTTTACAAAAATCTTCTCCTCTGAAACTACTGGGCCAAATTAAACCAAACTTGACCACAATCATCATAGGGGTATCTTGTTAAAAAATTGTGTCCGGTGACCTGGCCAACCAACCAAGATGGCCGCCATGGCTAAAAATAGAACATAGGGGTAAAATGCAGTTTTTGGCTTATCACTCAAAAACCAAAGTATTTAGAGCAGATCTGACAATGGTAAAATTGTTTATCAGGTCAAGATCTATCTGCCCTGAAATTTTGAGATGAATTGAACAACCCGTTGATAGGTTGCTGCCCCTGAATTGGTAATTTTAAGGACATTTTGCTGTTTTTGGTTATTATCTTGAATATTATTATAGATAGAGATAAACTGTAAACAGCAAAAATGTTCAGCAAAGTAAGATCTACAAATAAGTCAACAAAACCAAAATGGTATGTTGATTTCTTTAGGAGTTATTGCCCTTTATAGTCAATTTTTAACCATTTTTCGTAAATCTTAGTTATCTTTTACAAAAATCCTCTCCTCTGAAACTACTGGGCCAAATTAAACCAAACTTGGCCACAATCATCATTGGGGTATCTAGTTTAAAAATTGTGTCCCGTGACCTGGCCAACCAACCAAGATGGCCGCCATGGCTAAAAATAGAACATAGGGGTAAAATGCAGTTTTTGGCTTATAACTCTGAAACCGCAGCCTTTAGAGCAAATCTGACATGGGGTTAAATTGTTTATCAGGTCAAGATCTATCTGCCCTGAAATTTTCAGATGAATCTGACAACCTGTTGTTGGGTTGCTGCCCCTGAATTGGTAATTTTAAGGAAATTTTGCTGTTTTTGGTTGTTATCTTGAATATTATTATAGATAGAGATAAACTGTAAACATCAATAATGTTAAGCAAAGTAAGATTTACAAATAAGTCAACATGACGGAAATGGTCAATTGACCCCTAAGGAGTTATTGTCCTTTGTAGTCAATTTTTAACAATTTTCATAAAATTTGTAAATTTTAACTAACATTTTCCACTGAAACTACTGGGCCAAGTTCATTATAGATAGAGATAATTGTAAGTAGCAAGAATGTTCAGTAAAGTAAGATGTACAAACACATCTCCATCACCAAAATACAATTTTGTCATGAATCCATCTGCTTCCTTTGTTTAATAGTCACATAGACCAAGGTGAGCGACACAGGCTCTTTAGAGCCTCTAGTTTTAAATAGTCAATGACAAGAAAGTCTGACTAGCTGCTTAAATATAAAGTAGCCTAAGTAATCTATTCTTATATAACATTTCTTTTAAATTTACTATATAACTTTTTTCCAATAGTTGAGAATATAGAATAAACAATTTGTTTTCAATCTTGTTTTTAATATTTCAAAATCTTTTTTTCTAGAACAGATGTCAAACCTCAGAGAAGAGTGAATTTCCTTTCTTGTCATGACATTTTTCTTCATCCTCCATCATCAGTACATCAAGCTGTGTGGTCAGTTCTAAATTCTCCATTCTGGCTTTCTGTTGTAAAAAAAAAGCAAAAACTGATAGTAATTTGAAAAATTAGAGATGTTTCAAGTAAATGATTGTTGGGCAAATAAAAAAAAAACCAGTTGATTGCCAATTATGCCCTCTAAATTAAAAAAAATATTGAACAGATTTACTATTACATCAACGTTTTTTCATGGTTTACTCCGGTTTAAAATGGAATTTGGAATTAAATTATAAGAAATGACTGTAATATTTGTTCTGTCTATTCAAAATATCCTAAAAAAAATTAAAAAAATTATGCCCCCTAAATTTTCAACGTTTAAAAAATATTGAACAGATTTACTATTACTTATAGTATAAGAGAGGTAACATTTGTTTTATACTGCAACTAGTTGTGCTAATTTCCTAAATATAGTAACACAGCTATATTTTGTGCAATTTCAATTTCATCATAGATCACTTTTCAGGGGTTCTTAAAGGATGAAAAAAAAGTTTGAAATTAGTTTTACAATTTAAATAGCTATAAGTGTATTAATTTTAGTTGCAGTATAAAAACAATATTAGGTCAATGTCAGAAAAATATAAACTTTTTTGTATTTGGTGCAAAACTGGTGAAGGGCTCGGTAGAACCTTGCCCTTTCCCAATTTCTCAGCCTCATACAACAATTTTTATATTTTTCTGACATTGATCTTATATTGTATATATATTTATTAACTTACACAATATAAACCTGATTCTGTTGTTTTTAAATTTTATATTTAGGATAAATTTAATGTCAACACATTTGTAGCTTATTTGATTAAAATAATTTGTCAAGACTATTTAGAGGCAGGCATAACAATTATTTGTTGATTTCTCAGATCATAAAAAAAGACCAAAAATTTCCCAAACTAGAGTTTATACGACTTGATAAGGGATTCTGAGGATAGTCAACTCAGGAAATCTCTTCAGGCACATAATTCTGAAAGGGATTATTTCAAATATAGATATGATAAAATTTCATTTAAAAGATATCAATCATAAATTTAAATAGTGAATTGATTGCAAAATAAATATATTACAATTGTATCAAAATTAAAAAAAATTGATAAATGTTTCCCATATATCACAAAATGTTTCATGGCTAGTTTTACACCGGCCATGTTATGATACATTCCACATTACATGGTTAGATTTAAACCATATTTTTATACATTCCCCATATCATGGCTAGATTTAAACCATGTTTTAATACCTACTTCTAACAAATTACAGTAAGTTGTACATTCAGTTTTGACATTGACCAGTTCTTCATCCTTTTCCAAAAGGGCATATCTCAATTTATCAGTTTCTTTCTTCAGAGAATCCAATTCTGTTTTATCTGTTCTGAACTTGGCTTTTAATTCTGTCTGAAAGAAAAATGCAATAGAAAATAGAATATCTTTAAAAAAAAAAAATTGCAGAGATTCAGGCTTAAAATCAGTTGTTTGCTGCCGCTTATTTTTTTTTTTTTAAATATGAGGTTTTATTTCATACTTGTAGGCAACAAAATATAATTTTATATTTTTTTGTCTATTAGGCTATTCAACGAAGAATAAATTAAAAACCGGACCTCAGAATAAACAAAATGCCTGATTTACTGAAGGCAATTATTCAAGAATTATTGAAGAATCATACTTGCGGAATATGACTGTAATATTTTTTCTGTCTATGAAGAAATAACATAAAAAATTTGGTGCACACTGAATTACACGTGTAGCGGGTTATTTAACAGTGTGCACCACATTTTTTATGTTATTTCGAATAGACAGAAAAAATATTACATTCATTTCTTATAATTTAATTCTAAATTCCATTTTAAAACGTAGAAAACCATGAAAATCGTTGATGACGTCACGGTCACATGACTAAATTATGTCTATCATGTCTATGGGTTGATAACAAAATAACGTCAGCCAATCAGAAGACGAGTTACATCCAAAATTAAATTATGTGTATAGAGATTATTACATTAAATATATATCAACAACAAAAACACAACATATATTATTCTCTATTCAAAATCTGCTTTAGAATTTGTAGTTGTCAGATGTAACTTACAATTTCATCATGTAGTTGTGCCACTTGTTCCCCCGTATTTATTCCCAAAGTTTCGTCACAGTCCACCTTTGTAACATTACATTCCACATTATGTCTCTGATTATCAGCTACAATCTTTTCAAGTTCAGCTATCCTATCTTGGTGTTCTTTCTCTGACTGCTGAGTTAACTCCAATTCATGCCTTAAAGAACTGACCTATAACAAAATAAACAGATAAAGAATATGACATACAATGCACCTCCTCGATTCCAAAAGAAAACAGATACTAAGAAATAATTCTGATTTAGGAAGCTCAATAGTTTGTATTGAAAACCTGTCAATAAATTTATAGCATACTTCAAAGAATTCAAATATTATGATTATTAGGACCAAATTAGTTATTTTTTATGTTCCTGACGTTTTGTCAGTAAATCTAATCTGTCTTTATTATTCTATATTTGTTATAGTGTAAGTGGGAAACTAGTGAAAATAAGCCACTCTTGAATACTTCCAACTATACAGCTGTAAGCATGGTATAAATGTAAGTAATCAGATGTTGATAACAGAAATCATAAGCATGTGATAAGATTATGAAATATTCACCCTTTGTGTAAAATA
Source organism: Mytilus edulis (assembly GCF_963676685.1). NCBI lineage: Eukaryota > Metazoa > Mollusca > Bivalvia > Mytilida > Mytilidae > Mytilus > Mytilus edulis. The sequence goes on along the minus strand of NC_092356.1, from coordinate 46,466,084 downwards.
CCTTTTCTTTCAGTTCTACTTCTTTCACTCTGAATTGCTTGTCATTTTTATCAGATCTTCCATGACCATGACTTGATGCCTGTTCATATTGTGAAATTTCCTCCTTATACCAGTTTTCTTTGCTTTTATATTCTTGCAACGATGACTTCAATTGGTAATTCTCTTGTAATAGGTCCTTTTGAAATCATAGCATTTACATTAAATGACAAATGGAGGTAGCAAAGACAATATAATACATGTAATATTAAATATGTATTGCTATATATATGTGTGTATTGTGAACTGATAATTTTATATTCAAAACATTATACATATACATGTATATAAATGTATAAGTACATATACCCTTATCTTGAATTTTGGTGGGTTGCTGTCTGTAGTAATTGTTTATTATTGAAGTATTAATCAGACCATTGTTTTTTGTTTGTTTGAATTATTTCCATTTTGTTCTCTTTTTTTCTACTATTTACCGGTAATGTCATGAATGGCTATTACCTTACATAATGTTTAACAGTCCTGAAGGTAGATTAACTGTTTATGATCACAACATTTTTTATATTCATATCACTATATACATGTTATTTATGTAGTGTATGTCACTATGTGTTTCACTGTTTTTTTAAGGCCGTGAATGACCTTTAAGTACATGAAGTATGTAAATTGTTCACATCTTTGTTCTACCAATTATTCTTTGGTTGATAGGTATCTCACTGACAATCAGACCCCATCTTATTTCAATAAATATAATTACATGTACATGGGTTTTAATCATCATGACCATGTAGGACAGTAAACTTCATACTTGGTAGGTAAAGTTAGAAAAGGGGAAACATTAGTCAATGGAATTTTATTCTGAAAATAGCCCTTTCCTCCATAATGACGCCTTTTGACGCCACCCCTTTACTCCATAATAAGCCTTTTGACGCCTGTGTAGTGCCTCAGCTGATACATCTTTCATATGAAAAAACTTTATCAGACTTAATAAAATTTGTATCTAATATAAAGAGGTTATTCATGAGAATATCTGAACGGAATTTCATTGATGAAATTGAAATATTCGTTTTAGCAATGCATCAAGACTTGAAACTTGATGATTTTTTTCTGACTTAAAAATCCTTTGCAAATCAAGCATTGTCAAGCATTACAAACAAACAAATTCCATGGAGGAAAGGGTTATCTGTTGTACTTACATCTATTTTCTTCTCATACTTAGATTCCATGGTTTTATTTTATAACCATATATTTCTGAAAAAAAGTAAGCAAAAGGTGAACTTACACGACTTATGGTTATCAAGATATAAATACAATACATTTAATAAGTAAATAACTAATGAATGAATTCAAATAAATAAACTTTTCAAGAAGTGACCTAACAACACATTAATTTACTAATAAGCGTAGCCCATGAGTTAATTATCAGTATAACCTTTTTTCCTGCAAATATAAAAAAAAGAATTCAAAGATGTGGTATGATTGACGATGAGACAACCATGACAACTCACCACACATGCCACAAGAGACCAAAATGACACAGAAATTTGCCAATGAGACAACTCTACACAAGAGACCAAAATGACACAGAAACTACAAGCTTTAGTAACCAGATGTAGAACACCACATGTTGGCTAGGCTCGACACAGGTTTGTGGTTTAGAAGGGAAGAAAAAGGATAATGGCAAGTTCAAGCATCAAACTTTTTTTTCTTCTTCTTTTATGTCAACAAGGCTTCAAAACTGAAGAATACATGGTCAGATGGTGTTGCGCATTGACAAAAATTTATACAAATTCTTAAAAATATTTAATAACAATTCAAGTGTTTGTGTATACAGATTGTGATTAAAAATATGCATTTCATGTGCATGTTTTGGTTTGAATTTGTTTATTTGAAGCTCGAGAGAACAGCTGGTGTTAGCTGATCTCTAAAGCTGTCAAAAGTGGTGGTTTCAACAGTTTGTGGTAGTAAGCTCCATTGAATAATTATACCCGGGAAGAATAATCATTTGTACAATGTATGTGTCCTTGGAAGTTTGGATGTGTCTGTATGTCTGAGTATATATGGTTTTGTCTTGTTCTGCTGTCTGTTTAATTTGAACAAGAACATTTGAAGATAATGCGATGAAATGGCTACAAGACAGTGTATTACTTAATAAAATAAAATAAGTCTGGTTTTTAAGCATCTCTCACAGTCAGTCAGGGGTTCTACTTGTACAAGTTATTTTTAATTACTTGAAGAAGTAATATTAATATACTTAAATGTATATAAGTAAATTTTTAGGATACAAAATGTACTTATACAATTGAATTTTGTTTACTTGTATTATAGGTAAAAAAAAAAAAATTGGCTTCAAGTTATGTCCCTTAGATATTCAGATTTTTTTACTTGTAGAGGTAAAAAAGATATATCCTATCTTCTTTTGTTGAATTCTTATGATTTCTTTGCTCTAATAGAATTTTAAATTATCTGCCCTTTGCAGATGTCTTTACTAATCATTTAAGTGTAATTTCATGGACAACGAAAATCCCATTTGTCTGTTATGTTCAGAACACTGCTCATTTACAAGCCCCCAAGGGGCAATTTTTGAAGGCCTTGCGCAAATACATAGATCTTTGCGCAATCAGTTTCTTTGTTGAATTAATGAGATGAAACATTGAACTCTAATAACAAAAATTGAGGAAACCTGGGAAAAATCATTAAAGGCATGAATTTACATAACAAAACTTGAGGACTTTTGTGGGATTGTAAGAAAAATTTACTTATACAAGTAAATTTTGAGAAAATTAAGGGGAGATTATTCAAACATTAGTTATTTACTTATATGTGTATATATTTTTTAACTTCTTCAAGTAAATAAAAATAACTTGTATAAATAGTACCCCTGACTGACAGTGTTGTAGCTAAAGTTTGAACAGGGCTCAGCGCCTACCCTTTTTACTGACACCCCTGCCTTTTTTCTGCGGTCCTTTGGGCCTTGCCGTTTTAATCACTGAAAAATCAGCACTTTCTGCCTTTGAAATACCGGTAAATTCGTAATTCTTCCATGAACAAGAAGTTCAGCTACCTGTGCAAACTGTCAAATTAAGTAACCAATTATGTGCATGGCTTCTCCTGACAGCTTTGGTGTCAAACACATTGTAAATTAACACCAATTAACTTAGCTTTAGGTCATACATAATTTGTGGATATCAACAAAATGAGTTACTTCCCCTTATTCATCACCTGTTCACAATATATTCCTTAAGTTTATGTTTCTTTTCGTAAAAGGATTAAATATAGGATTAATTTAATGCAAATGCATATTAGAATATTAATTTAAATTATTTTCACTTGAATACACTTCAAAAATAAATATTTTCAATATTATATTTTGCATCTTTACTTCAGTCTTCCATTAACATGATTAACTGATCTATCAAGTGCAATGAAGTATAAAAAATTCACAATATCTGCTTACATACTTGAAGAGACTAGTATTCATATGGTATTGTAATAGCAACTATATAATAAGAAGGAAACAGGAGTCAGTTTCACAAAAAAACTTAGAAATCTTAGTCGTAAGTCATGAACTTTTCAGCATACTTAAGATCAATCTTAGTCGTAAGTTTTTTTGTGAAACAGACTCCAGCTTCCTAAAAGGGTCTCAGCATCATGACCATAATGACCATAGATTTATGAAGTCAACCATATAAAATTGTGCCAAAAGTATTGAAATATATTACTCCATTTTAACTGAAACTTGAATTTACAAGCATGCATCACCGATGCATATATAATAAAAGTTATGTGCTAATTAATTATTGTTATTATTAGGCTTAAACAGGTCAGGAACACTACCTTATATGGAAATGCAAGAATTAGCATACTTATGTCCTTGCACATGTACATGTACTTGTTTATATACGTGTGAAGCAATTTATTTTTACCTGGGTTTTTGACCAATCCACTACATGAGGACTACTACATTGTACTACATTTGTACGTGTTTACAATCAACCAAACAAGTGTGTTATTTACTGAAAAACGACACATTTTTTCGTGCAGTGGGGGATTAACAATATTGCTTAGTTTTTCTTTTTTTGTATTCACATTTATAGTTCATGATATAAAGTATTTGTTTCATGCTCAGATTAACGGAAAATTGTTTCTATGCAAAGAAACAAATGTTTGAATTACCCAAAGTACAGCCACTGCATTAATATGTTTGATAATGACACTGAGATTTCAAGTATTCGTCCACCAGACAGCAGCGAAACAACAGTTAAAAATACAATTACCCATTAGACAAACTTACTAGTGAGAAGTTAGCCGTCAATACACCTTATCGCTAATCCCGCCAGATCCTGCCGCTTGAACTTTTGACACATACAACAATCACTTTTCCATTGTGGCGTCAGATATTTTGTTTTATGACGTCAACATTTTACAGGAACCTGTGTGATATCCAGTAATGGCGGACAAATAGCGATAAGGTGTATAATAGCCAGACGGTGCTAATATTCATGGGGTTCAGCAATTTTTGTATATCTGGTAGCTATAGATAGTTAAAGAAAAATTACGATCCTATGAATTTTGTGTTGATTGTACCTGGTTCTCAACCATTGTCAACCTGTTAAATAATTGCCTTTTTTCAGTGACATTAATTAACGCGTAAAATTGCTCTTATTTTTACTAGCACCTGCCCTTTTCAAATCCTGCCTAGAACACTGTCTCAGCTTGTGGTGGTCATTTCAACTGATTTAGCATGTTTCTCTTGTGATAATTGTTAGTACCAAATAATGTATTGACTATTGCACGGAAATTGGACTCAACCATGATCTATTTCCAGCAAGCAGAACTAGATGTTTCAGTGCTCTGTTTTCAAAAATACAATGTACCTCTCCCTTGTTTTCTGTGGTGTGATTTTGAGGCCCGAATTCCCATCATGGAATAAATACAATTAATTTTTGTTTGTTAGGTTCATTGGGTTTGTTGTCATTGACCTTTGCAAAATAATATAATAATCTTTACGGATTTCGTACTCTTTCACAGTCACAAGTAAACCTATCGCCGGAGGTTAAGATGATGAGACACGTTTATTTTTAATCACCATTCTTGTTTAGTTTGTTTTATTCGTGATTATTTACCTATCTGTGTTTGGTCTTCGAATTTTGAAATTTCCGCCCTACAATTTTGGTATACCTAAAACCCAACGTTCTATTCCGAACTTGGATTTTTTTTTAAATGCATGATTTCATATATATGTAATGTATATACAATACAACTTGATCTTTTTATAACTTAGAACCAAAATGTCACACATAAAACTAACGGTTGAAGAAAATAAAGCTGATACCATGAAAGGATTCCTTTCCCAATTTTATTTAAAAAGATTATGAGTCTGAAATTGTTGGACATAAATTAGCAGAATTTTAATATTTAAAACTAATAAAAAAGTTGTTATGGTTTTTATTCCGGAACTGTTTGAAGTCGATATCAATTTATGTCTTTGGTTCTACTAACATGACTAACTATTTCATATTATCCAAGGTTCCCTGTGGAAAATTGAAAAAAAAATAGATAAGTAGATGTTAACTGACATTATTTATAGATTCTGGCATCCCAACATATCCGGAAACTGACATCCTAACATATCTAGATGCTGGCATCGCAAAATATCCGGATGCTGGCATCCCAAACTATCCGGATGCTGGCATTCCAATATATCCGAATGCTGGCATCCCAAAATATCCGAATGCTGGCATCCCAAAATATCCGGATGCTGGCATCCCAAAATATTCGGATGCTGGCATCCCAATATAGGCTGGATGATGGCATCCCAAAATATCGGAATGCTGGCATCTCAATATATCTGGATGCTGGCATCCCAAATATCTGGATGCTGGCATCCCAAAATATTCGGATGCTGGCATCCCAATATAGGCTGGATGATGGCATCCCAAAATATCGGAATGCTGGCATCTCAATATATCTGTATGCTGGCATCCCAAATATCTGGATGCTGGCATCCCAAAATATTCGGATGCTGGCATCCCAATATGTCTGGATGCTGGCAACCCAAAATATCTGGATGCTGTCATCCCAAAATATACTGTAAGGGGAGGATTTTTTTATTTGTTTTGTCTTGGAAAAATGAGACTATGATGAGTTTTTTCAGTGACCTGTCAAGAATAAAAAAGGCGGGATTGGTTTTAAAGAATGGAGAATAATGGACCAATACTTCAGAAAACTAACAAGAAAAAAATAAAGAATAGAGAAAATGGAGTGGTGCAAAATAAAGATTAAGAATAATGGACAAAACTATAAAGTCAAATGACATATGACGAAATAAAGAATACAGAAATGAAGAATATTGGTTAAAAAAATACTTAGGATACAAAGCCTTCAGATAGAGTGTCCAAAAAAATGATCCCTAAGTTCGGTTAGCAAAACTGAAATATGCAAAAAAAAAAAAACGCTAGTACAAACCGTCAGCCTCAGTGGCATAGCTAGGCCAACATAATGTGCACTCAATGCTGGGGACGGAAGTCATTCGGCGAGGGGTTATGGGACCGTTTAAGGTCCCCCGAAGCTCTGGAGTAAATGGTGCAATATTCTGCTTTTCCAGAAATTGCATAGGACTTAAAAATACCTCACAGAAATCTTATTTTCATGACTGAGTAACAAGTCAAACTTTTGAAAATGATTGAATTTGAAAAAAAAGTTTATTAAGAGAAAAGTAATTTCTAATGTGCAATGGGTTGAGCATGTTTAGATATTATTATTATATTGATCGATGTTTTGGGAGGCGACTTTCCTGATATGGAACTTGCGCCCTATTTACACTTATCGTGAATGTATTTGGAAAAATTCTTAGTGTTTCGTGTTTTTTCACTATTCGTGAGTTCTGAAATTGTGAGTTTTTTTTAAAGTCTTTAATGTATTGTGGTTTTACTTTTATTGATAGAGATCCCAAGCTTGTCTCATATGCATCTGTTTGAGAGAGGGCACAGCTTTGCAAACATATCAGAATATGGTTCCAGTCTAATCTACATTTTATTGAGTAATTGTACAGCTTCTCATTCACCTGATTGAGTCCTAGTACTTAAAAAGTATTTCGATAATTGATCCCATGTATAATTGTAGTAATGTTCATAATGGTCTGGTTTAAATAATGGACCTATTGATATGCAATAAGAATGGACGACTTAGTGTTCTGCTATAAGAATCAACATGATGCTTTGCTTTAAGAATGAACCTAGTGTATTGCTATACTAATGGACCTAGTCATTGGCTATGGAAATGGACCTAATACTATGCTATAAGAATGGACTTTCTTAGTGTTGTGCTATAAGAATGGACTTAACTTTATGCTTTAAAATTGGCTTTAATGTTTCACTTTAAATATGTACCTAGTGTTCTGCTATACAATTATTCCTAATGTTATGCTATTAAAATTGACCTAGTGTAAAGCTCTTATAATGTACCTAGTGTTCTGCTATACAATTAGACTTAATGCTTTGCTATAAAAATGTACCCATTGGTTCGCTATTAAGCTTTGAGTAAGAATACACCTTCACATACATCTGATTAAGAAGGGATACATCATATGAGTCTGTATGGCTTAGGGTGAAGCTTTCTCGTACATCTGCTAGAGATCCCTAGCTTGTCTCATATGCATCTGTTTGCGTAAGGGCATAGCTTTGCAAACATATCAGAATATGGTTCCAGTCTAATCTACATTTTATTGAGTAATTGTACAGCTTCTCATTCACCTGATTGAGTCCTAGTACTTAAAAAGTATTTCGATAATTGATCCCATGTATAATTGTAGTAATGTTCATAGTGGTCTGGTTTAAATAATGGACCTATTGATATGCAATAAGAATGGACGACTTAGTGTTCTGCTATAAGAATCAGCATAATGCTTTGCTTTAAGAATGAACCTAGTGTATTGCTATACTAATGGACCTAGTCATTGGCTATGGGAATGGACCTAATGCTATGCTATGAGTATGGACTTTCTTAGTGTTGTGCTATAAGAATGGACTTTACTTTATGCTTTAAAATTGGCTTTAATGTTTCACTCTAAATATGTACCTAGTGTTCTGCTATACAATTATTCCTAATGTTATGCTATTAAAATTGACCTAGTGTAAAGCTCTTATAATTTACCTAGTGTTCTGCTATACAATTAGACTTAATGCTTTGCTATAAGAATGGACCTAGTTTATTGCTATAAAAAATGTACCCATTGGTTTGCTATTAAGCTTTGAGTAAGAATACACCTGCTCATACATGTGATTAAGAAGGGATACATCATATGTGTCTGTATGGCTTAGGGTGGAGCTTTCTCGTACATCGGCTAGAGATCCCAAGCTTGACTCATATGCATCTGTTTGAGAGAGGGCACAGCTTTGCAAACATATCAGAATATGGTTCCAGTCTAATCTACATTTTATTGAGTAATTGTACAGCTTCTCATTCACCTGATTGAGTCCTAGTACTTAAAAAGTATTTCGATAATTGATCCCATGTATAATTGTAGTTGTGTTCATAGTGGTCTGGTTTAAATAATGGACCTATTGATATGCAATAAGAATGGACGACTTAGTGGTCTGCTATAAGAATCAGAATAATGTTTTGCTTTAAGAATGAACCTAGTGTATTGCTATACTAATGGACCTAGTCATTGGCTATGGGAATGGACCTAATGCTATGCTATAAGAATGGACTTTCTCAGTGTTGTGCTATAAGAATGGACTTAACTTTATGCTTTAAAATTGGCTTTAAAATTTCACTTTAAATATGTACCTAGTGTTCTGCTATACAATTATTCCTTATGTTATGCTATTAAAATTGACCTAGTGTAAAGCTCTTATAATGTACCTAGTGTTCTGCTATACAATTAGACTTAATGCTTTGCTATAAAAATGTACCCATTGGTTCGCTATTAAGCTTTGAGTAAGAATACACCTTCTCATACATGTGATTAAGAAGGGATACCTCATATGTGTCTGTATCGCTTAGGGTGAAGCTTTCTCATACATCTGCTAGAGATCCCAAGCTTGTCTCATATGCATCTGTTTGAGAAAGGGCACAGCTTTGCAAACATATCAGAATATGGTTCCAGTCTAATCTACATTTTATTGAGTAATTGTACAGCTTCTCATTCACCTGATTGAGTCCCAGTACTTAAAAAGTATTTCGATAATTGATCCCATGTATAATTGTAGTTGTGTTCATAGTGGTCTGGTTTAAATAATGGACCTATTGATATGCAATAAGAATGGACGACTTAGTGGTCTGCTATAAAAATCAGCATAATGCTTTGCTTTAAGAATGAACCTAGTGTATTGCTATACTAATGGACCTAGTCATTGGCTATGGGAATGGACCTAATACTATGCTATAAGAATGGACTTTCTTAGTGTTGTGCTATAAGAATGGACTTAACTTTATGCTTTAAAATTGGCTTTAATGTTTCACTTTAAATATGTACCTAGTGTTCTGCTATACAATTATTCCTAATGTTATGCTATTAAAATTGACCTAGTGTAAAGCTCTTATAATGTACCTAGTGTTCTGCTATACAATTAGACTTAATGCTTTGCTATAAAAATGTACCCATTGGTTCGCTATTAAGCTTTGAGTAAGAATACACCTTCTCATACATGTGATTAAGAAGGGATACATCATATGTGTCTGTATGGCTTAGGGTGAAGCTTTCTCATACATCTGCTAGAGATCCCAAGCTTGTCTCATATGCATCTGTTTGAGTAAGGGCACAGCTTTGCAAACATATCAGAATATGGTTCCAGTCTAATCTACATTTTATTGAGTAATTGTACAGCTTCTCATTCACCTGATTGAGTCCTAGTACTTAAAAAGTATTTCGATAATTGATCCCATGTATAATTGTAGTAATGGTCATAGTGGTCTGGTTTAAATAATGGACCTATTGATATGCAATAAGAATGGACGACTCAGTGTTCTGCTATAAGAATCAGCATAATGCTTTGCTTTAAGAATGAACCTAGTGTATTGCTATACTAATGGACCTAGTCATTGTCTATGGGAATGGACCTAATACTATGCTATAAGAATGGACTTTCTTAGTGTTGTGCTATAAGAATGGACTGAACTTTATGCTTTAAAATTGGCTTTAATGTTTCACTCTAAATATGTACCTAGTGTTCTGCTATACAATTATTCCTAATGTTATGCTATTAAAATTGACCTAGTGTAAAGCTCTTATAATGTACCTAGTGTTCTGCTATACAATTAGACTTCATGCTTTGCTATAAGAATGGACCTAGTTTATTGCTATAAAAATGTACCCATTGGTTCGCTATTAAGCTTTGAGTAAGAATACACCTTCTCATACATGTGATTAAGAAGGAATACATCATATGTGTCTGTATGGCTTAGGGTGAAGCTTTCTCATACATCTGCTAGAGATCCCAAGCTTGTCTCATATGCATCTGTTTGAGTAAGGGCACAGCTTTGCAAACATATCAGAATATGGTTCCAGTCTAATCTACATTTTATTGAGTAATTGTACAGCTTCTCATTCACCTGAATGAGTCCTAGTACTTAAAAAGTATTTCGATAATTGATCCCATGTATAATTGTAGTAATGTTCATAGTGGTTTGGTTTAAATAATGGACATATTGATATGCAATAAGAATGGACGACTTAGTGTTCTGCTATAAGAATCAGCATAATGCTTTGCTTTAAGAATGAACCTAGTGTATTGCTATACTAATGGACCTAGTCATTGGCTATGGGAATGGACCTAATACTATGCTTTAAGAATGGACTTTCTTAGTGTTGTGCTATAAGAATGGACTTAACTTTATGCTTTTAATAGGCTTTAATGTTTCACTTTAAATATGTACCTAGTGTTCTGCTATACAATTATTCCTAATGTTATGCTATTAAAATTGACCTAGTGTAAAGCTCTTATAATGTACCTAGTGTTCTGCTATACAATTAGACTTAATGCTTTGCTATAAAAATGTACCCATTGGTTCGCTATTAAGCTTTGAGTAGGAATACACCTTCTCATACATGTGATTAAGAAGGGATACATCATATGTGTCTGTATGGCTTAGGGTGAAGCTTTCTCATACATCTGCTAGAGATCTCAAGCTTGTCTCATATGCATCTGTTTGAGTAAGGGCACAGCTTTGCAAACATATCAGAATATGGTTCCAGTGTAATCTACATTTTATTGAGTAATTGTACAGCTTCTCATTCACCTGATGGAGTCCTAGTACTTAACAAGTATTTCGATAATTGATCCCATGTATAATTGTAGTAATGTTCATGGTGGTCTGGTTTAAATAATGGACATATTGATATGCAATAAGAATGGACGACTTAGTGTTCTGCTATAAGAATCAACATAATGCTTTGCTTTAAGAATGAACCTAGTGTATTGCTATACTAATGGACCTAGTCATTGGCTATGGAAATGGACCTAATGCTATGCTATAAGAATGGACTTTCTTAGTGCTGTGCTATAAGAATGGACTTAACTTTATGCTTTAAAATTGGCTTTAATGTTTCACTCTAAATATGTACCTAGTGTTCTGCTATACAATTATTCCTAATGTTATGCTATTAAAATTGACCTAGTGTAAAGCTCTTATAATGTACCTAGTGTTCTGCTATACAATTAGACTTAATGCATTGCTATAAGAATGGACCTAGTTTATTGCTATAAAAATGTACCCATTGGTTCGCTATTAAGCTTTGAGTAAGAATACACCTGCTCATACATGTGATTAAGAAGGGATACATCATATGTGTCTGTATGGTTTAGGGTGGAGCTTTCTCATACATCTGCTAGAGATCCCAAGCTTGACTCATATGCATCTGTTTGAGAGAGGGCACAGCTTTGCAAACATATCAGAATATGGTTCCAGTCTAATCTACATTTTATTGAGTAATTGTACAGCTTCTCATTCACCTGATTGAGTCCTAGTACTTAAAAAGTATTTCGATAATTGATCCCATGTATAATTGTAGTTGTGTTCATAGTGGTCTGGTTTAAATAATGGACCTATTGATATGCAATAAGAATGGACGACTTAGTGGTCTGCTATAAGAATCAGCATAATGCTTTGCTTTAAGAATGAACCTAGTGTATTGCTATACTAATGGACCTAGTCATTGGCTATGGGAATGGACCTAATACTATGCTATAAGAATGGACTTTCTTAGTGTTGTGCTATAAGAATGGACTTAACTTTATGCTTTAAAATTGGCTTTAATGTTTCACTCTAAATATGTACCTAGTGTTCTGCTATACAATTATTCCTAATGTTATGCTATTAAAATTGACCTAGTGTAAAGCTCTTATAATGTACCTAGTGTTCTGCTATACAATTAGACTTAATGCATTGCTATAAGAATGGACCTAGTTTATTGCTATAAAAAATGTACCCATTGGTTCGCTATTAAGCTTTGAGTAAGAATACACCTGCTCATACATGTGATTAAGAAGGAATACATCATATGTGTCTGTATGGTTTAGGGTGGAGCTTTCTCATACATCTGCTAGAGATCCCAAGCTTGACTCATATGCATCTGTTTGAGAGAGGGCACAGCTTTGCAAACATATCAGAATATGGTTCCAGTCTAATCTACATTTTATTGAGTAATTGTACAGCTTCTCATTCACCTGATTGAGTCCTAGTACTTAAAAAGTATTTCGATAATTGATCCCATGTATAATTGTAGTTGTGTTCATAGTGGTCTGGTTTAAATAATGGACCTATTGATATGCAATAAGAATGGACGACTTAGTGGTCTGCTATAAGAATCAGCATAATGCTTTGCTTTAAGAATGAACCTAGTGTATTGCTATACTAATGGACCTAGTCATTGGCTATGGGAATGGACCTAATACTATGCTATAAGAATGGACTTTCTTAGTGTTGTGCTATAAGAATGGACTTAACTTTATGCTTTAAAATTGGCTTTAATGTTTCACTCTAAATATGTACCTAGTGTTCTGCTATACAATTATTCCTAATGTTATGCTATTAAAATTGACCTAGTGTAAAGCTCTTATAATGTACCTAGTGTTCTGCTATACAATTAGACTTAATGCATTGCTATAAGAATGGACCTAGTTTATTGCTATAAAAAATGTACCCATTGGTTCGCTATTAAGCTTTGAGTAAGAATACACCTGCTCATACATGTGATTAAGAAGGGATACATCATATGTGTCTGTATGGTTAAGGGTGGAGCTTTCTCATACATCTGCTAGAGATCCCAAGCTTGACTCATATGCATCTGTTTGAGAGAGGGCACAGCTTTGCAAACATATCAGAATATGGTTCCAGTCTAATCTACATTTTATTGAGTAATTGTACAGCTTCTCATTCACCTGATTGAGTCCTAGTACTTAAAAAGTATTTCGATAATTGATCCCATGTATAATTGTAGTTGTGTTCATAGTGGTCTGGTTTAAATAATGGACCTATTGATATGCAATAAGAATGGACGACTTAGTGGTCTGCTATAAGAATCAGCATAATGCTTTGCTTTAAGAATGAACCTTGTGTATTGCTATACTAATGGACCTAGTCATTGGCTATGGGAATGGACCTAATACTATGCTATAAGAATGGACTTTCTTAGTGTTGTGCTATAAGAATGGACTTAACTTTATGCTTTAAAATTGGCTTTAATGTTTCACTCTAAATATGTACCTAGTGTTCTGCTATACAATTATTCCTAATGTTATGCTATTAAAATTGACCTAGTGTAAAGCTCTTATAATGTACCTAGTGTTCTGCTATACAATTAGACTTCATGCTTTGCTATAAGAATGGACCGTTTATTGCTATAAAAATGTACCCATTGGTTCGCTATTAAGCTTTGAGTAAGAATACACCTTCTCATACATGTGATTAAGAAGGGATGCATCATATGTGTCTGTATGGCTTAGGGTGGAGCTTTCTCATACATCTGCTAGAGATCCCAAGCTTGTCTCATATGCATCTGTTTGAGAAAGGGCACAGCTTTGCAAACATATCAGAATATGGTTCCAGTCTAATCTACATTTTATTGAGTAATTGTACAGCTTCTCATTCACCTGATTGAGTCCTAGTACTTAAAAAGTATTTCGATAATTGATCCCATGTATAATTGTAGTAATGTTCATGGTGGTCTGGTTTAAATAATGGACATATTGATATGCAATAAGAATGGACGACTTAGTGTTCTGCTATAAGAATCAACATAATGCTTTGCTTTAAGAATGAACCTAGTGTATTGCTATACTAATGGATCTAGTCATTGGCTATGGAAATGGACCTAATGCTATGCTATAAGAATGGACTTTCTTAGTGCTGTGCTATAAGAATGGACTTAACTTTATGCTTTAAAATTGGCTTTAATGTTTCACTCTAAATATGTACCTAGTGTTCTGCTATACAATTATTCCTAATGTTATGCTATTAAAATTGACCTAGTGTAAAGCTCTTATAATGTACCTAGTGTTCTGCTATACAATTAGACTTAATGCATTGCTATAAGAATGGACCTAGTTTATTGCTATAAAAAATGTACCCATTGGTTCGCTATTAAGCTTTGAGTAAGAATACACCTGCTCATACATGTGATTAAGAAGGGATACATCATATGTGTCTGTATGGTTTAGGGTGGAGCTTTCTCATACATCTGCTAGAGATCCCAAGCTTGACTCATATGCATCTGTTTGAGAGAGGGCACAGCTTTGCAAACATATCAGAATATGGTTCCAGTCTAATCTACATTTTATTGAGTAATTGTACAGCTTCTCATTCACCTGATTGAGTCCTAGTACTTAAAAAGTATTTCGATAATTGATCCCATGTATAATTGTAGTTGTGTTCATAGTGGTCTGGTTTAAATAATGGACCTATTGATATGCAATAAGAATGGACGACTTAGTGGTCTGCTATAAGAATCAGCATAATGCTTTGCTTTAAGAATGAACCTAGTGTATTGCTATACTAATGGACCTAGTCATTGGCTATGGGAATGGACCTAATACTATGCTATAAGAATGGACTTTCTTAGTGTTGTGCTATAAGAATGGACTTAACTTTATGCTTTAAAATTGGCTTTAATGTTTCACTCTAAATATGTACCTAGTGTTCTGCTATACAATTATTCCTAATGTTATGCTATTAAAATTGACCTAGTGTAAAGCTCTTATAATGTACCTAGTGTTCTGCTATACAATTAGACTTCATGCTTTGCTATAAGAATGGACCTAGTTTATTGCTATAAAAATGTACCCATTGGTTCGCTATTAAGCTTTGAGTAAGAATACACCTTCTCATACATGTGATTAAGAAGGGATGCATCATATGTGTCTGTATGGCTTAGGGTGGAGCTTTCTCATACATCTGCTAGAGATCCCAAGCTTGTCTCATATGCATCTGTTTGAGAAAGGGCACAGCTTTGCAAACATATCAGAATATGGTTCCAGTCTAATCTACATTTTATTGAGTAATTGTACAGCTTCTCATTCACCTGATTGAGTCCTAGTACTTAAAAAGTATTTCGATAATTGATCCCATGTATAATTGTAGTAATGTTCATGGTGGTCTGGTTTAAATAATGGACATATTGATATGCAATAAGAATGGACGACTTAGTGTTCTGCTATAAGAATCAACATAATGCTTTGCTTTAAGAATGAACCTAGTGTATTGCTATACTAATGGACCTAGTCATTGGCTATGGAAATGGACCTAATGCTATTCTATAAGAATGGACTTTCTTAGTGCTGTGCTATAAGAATGGACTTAACTTTATGCTTTAAAATTGGCTTTAATGTTTCACTCTAAATATGTACCTAGTGTTCTGCTATACAATTATTCCTAATGTTATGCTATTAAAATTGACCTAGTGTAAAGCTCTTATAATGTACCTAGTGTTCTGCTATACAATTAGACTTAATGCATTGCTATAAGAATGGACCTAGTTTATTGCTATAAAAAATGTACCCATTGGTTCGCTATTAAGCTTTGAGTAAGAATACACCTGCTCATACATGTGATTAAGAAGGGATACATCATATGTGTCTGTATGGTTTAGGGTGGAGCTTTCTCATACATCTGCTAGAGATCCCAAGCTTGACTCATATGCATCTGTTTGAGAGAGGGCACAGCTTTGCAAACATATCAGAATATGGTTCCAGTCTAATTTACATTTTAGTGAGTAATTGTACAGCTTCTCATTCACCTGATTGAGTCCTAGTACTTAAAAAGTATTTCGATAATTGATCCCATGTATAATTGTAGTAATGTTCATAGTGGTCTGGTTTAAATAATAGACCTATTGATATGCAATAAGAATGGACGACTTAGTGTTCTGCTATAAGAATCAGCATAATGCTTTGCTTTAAGAATGAACCTAGTGTATTGCTATTCTATTGGACCTAGTCTTTGGCTATGGAAATGGACTTAATGCTATGCTATAAGAATGGACTTTCTTAGTGTTGTGCTATAAGAATGGACTTAACTTTATGCTTTAAAATTGGCTTAAATGTTTCACTCTAAATATGTACCTAGTTTTCTGCTATACAATTATTCCTAATGTTATGCTATTAAAATTGACCTAGTGTAAAGCTCTTATAATGTACCTAGTGTTCTGCTATACAATTAGACTTAATGCTTTGCTATAAGAATGGACCTAGTTTATTGCTATCAAATGTACCCATTAGTTTGTTATTAAAACATTCACCTGATTGAGTCCTATTACTTAAAAAGTATTTCGATAATTGATCCCATGTATAATTGTAGTAATGTTCATAGTGGTCTGGTTTAAATAATGGACCTATTGATATGCAATAAGAATGGACGACTTAGTGTTCGGCTATAAGAATCAGCATAATGCTTTGCTTTAAGAATGAACCTAGTGTATTGCTATACTAATGGACCTAGTCATTGGCTATGGGAATGGACCTAATGCTATGCTATAAGAATGGACTTAACTTTATGCTTTAAAATTGGCTTGAGTGTTTCACTCTAAATATTTACCTAGTGTTCTGCTATACAATTATTCCTAATGTTATGCTATTAAAATTGACCTAGTGTAAAGTTCTTATAATGTACCTAGTGCTCTGCTATAAAATTGGACTTAATGCTTTGCTATAAGAAGGTCCGAGGAGGTCGTGGTGCATTTCTTTTAGAACATAAATGAATATTAAAAAAATCCCACCTGCGCTTTCTCAATGAAATTGTTACAGTGTGTTGTACTACTTTTGGGACAAATTATATCAAAATTATAGAAAACTTTATCGGCTCTAACTCAAAATATGGACAATTTTATGTTTAGGGCGTCTTGAAATCTTTTGACAGCTTCCGAAGTGCTAATTTTTAACCTTTTTTTTAGCTGTACCAAATCACTACTTTCCTTTAAAATTCTGGACCCAAATTTACTGTGTAATTTCACCCCCCCCCTACTTGCAATTTGAGGCATAAAACATGGAGAAATAAATTTGGAAGGGGTATAAAAACATTGGCAAGTAACCTTCTCATACATGTGATTAAGAAGGGATACGTCAGCATAAATATGAAGCTAGTGTATTGCTGTTATAATATATCTAGTGGTCTGCTATTTAGAATGAACCTAATTATATGCTATAAGAATAAAACTAGTGTATTGTTTTACTAATATACCTAGTGTATGGTTTTGATAATGTACTTAGTGTTCTGGTATCATACATTGAGTAACAATTTACCTTCACATATAAGTGATTGAGAATATATGCATTATATTTGTCAATATGGCTTAGGGTACAGCTTTTCATACATCATTACCAATGAGGCTATTCTCCACTAGAGAC
Source organism: Mytilus edulis (assembly GCF_963676685.1). Classification (NCBI taxonomy): domain Eukaryota; kingdom Metazoa; phylum Mollusca; class Bivalvia; order Mytilida; family Mytilidae; genus Mytilus; species Mytilus edulis. Next base: position 46,448,247 of record NC_092356.1, on the reverse strand, counting down.
CAAATGATGACGTTAAAAATAGTTTACTGTACAGCTTTGAAAAATGAGACAAACCTAAACCAAAAGACCTTGAAATAACAGATGTAAAATAATAAAGCTATTTTAAATAATGGAATAAATGTAAAATCCAATGGATCTATGCAGAATCTCATGGGAATATCCAGAATCCAATAAGAATATGCAAAATCAAATGTTTGTTTTAATTCAAATTCCATATCAACTTTACAGTGTAGAGAATTAAGACTATGTATTTAATGAATCCTAATTTATTGTGCACGAAAAGGCAGCGACGGATTGCAAGTGAGTGGTTTGCAAACTAAAGTGTCCAGTGCAAAACCACAAAAACAAGACATATGAATGTGGGTCAAGGTCAAATGAAACCGGCCAGATAGATACGATACAATATTTCCATATACCAAATATGGTTGCATAATTGCTTAAGTATCTGAGATATATAACACAAACATGTGACATGTCATCATGTTATTCAAATTAAAGGATTGTATTTCATTGACTACAAATAAAATCATTCAAACATTTTTATCAGAGTTTAATCTACATTACTAGTAACTATTTTATAAACTTATAACAGTTAACTCGCATACATAATTGATTTTAACATACACATAACTGTATATCTATAATTTGAACTCCATTGGATTTTATTTTGTTCCATGGAATTTGATTTGTGCCATCCATGGATTTTTATTCGACGCATATAATTTATTTGTCCCATGGTTTTTTTTCTGTTCATGAGATAAATCAAATCCCATGGGACTACAAATATCACTTTTCCATGATATCGTATGGGATGATGTAAATTCAAATGGAATTATACAAAATCCCATGTTTTTTTAAAACAAATTCCATATCAACTGTTTAGTCTAGAGATTTAAAACTTCGTGTTTAATGAATCCCATTTTATTGTGCACATTTTGGTTATTTATATAATCCCGTATATTTAAGTAAGGGCGGCGGCGGATTTGCAAATGATTATTTTGCAAATAAGAGTGTCCAGTGTAATATAAAACCACATAGACAAAACATTGTTCAATGAAATGTGAAATAGAGGTCAAGGTCAAATGAAACTGGCCAGATAAATACGATACAATATTGCCATACACCATATATGGATAACTTATTGCTTTTAGTATCTGAGATATATAACACATGCATGTGACATGTCAGCATTTTATTCAAATTAAAGGATTTTACTTCATTGACTGCAAATAAAACATTTCAAAACTTTTTATAATAGTTTAAGGATGTTCGCTGGTCATAATTTAGAATTTTTGTCAGATTTTCGGAATCCTCTGTGGTTTTATCCATCTGAATGCCTTAGAAAATTGCCCGTTGACCCCCATTTTTCTTTTTATAAATCTTTTATATTTATAATGATAAGCCATCTGTGAAGTCTTATAGAATTATATCTATTTTTTAATAGTTGTTGAGAGCTTAAACCTGTCAATGATAAAGCTATAAGTCAAGAGAGAACATTTTCCCGCCAACATTTCAATGGCTTATATCTCGAAAACAAACACATTGACCGATATATATTTTTTTTGCTCTTTTGATTCCTTTGTTTATCCCTATCAATATAAACTAGTGGTTTGAAAAACTAATTATTTTGAAACTGATAAGCAAACTACCTTAATCTACATTGACTATTTTATAAACTTATAACAGTTAACTCGCATACATCAGTCATTTTAACATACACATAAATGTATATTTATAATTTGAATCCCATTGGATTAGATTTTGTTCCATGGGATTTTATTTGTGCCATTCATGGATTTTTATTCGACGAATATAATTTGATTTATCCCATGCGATTTTTTTTATCCCATGGGATAAATTAAATCCCATGGAACTTCAAATATCACATAGCCATGATATCCTATGGGATGATGTAAAATCAAATGGGATTATGCAACATCCCATGATTTTAAGACAAATTCCATATCAACTTTTTAGTCTAAAGATTTAAAAGTTTGCATTTAATGACTCCAATTTTATTGTGCACATTTTGGTTATTTATATAACCCTGTAGCTTGCAATAAGGGAGACAGCGGATTTGCAAATGAGTGTTGTGCAAATTAAAGTGTCCAGTGTATAACCCCAAAAAAAAAATAAAAAAAATAGGGAATAGGAGTCAAGGTCAAATGAAACCGGCCAAATAGATACGATAAAAATTCCCATACACCTTATATGGTTGACTTATTGCTTATAGATTAGTGTATGAGATATATAACACATGCATGTGACATGTCATCATTTTATTCAAATTGAAGGACTTTATTTCATTGACTACAAATAAAATCCTTCAAACCTTTTTTTATATTGAAGTTTAATATACTTTAACTATTTGATAAACTTATTACAATTTACTCGCACACATAATTCATTTAAACATATATACACATAATTGTTTTTTTTTTTATAATTGAATCCCATTGGATTTCATTTTGTTCCATGGGTCTTTATTTGTGCAATCCATGGATTTTTATTCGACGTATATAACTTAATTTGTCCCATGGGATAAATTAAATCCCATTGGATAAATTAAATCCCATGGGAGTTTAAATATCACATGGCCATGGTATCCTATAGGATGATGTAAAATACAATGGGATTATGCAAAATCACATGAATCCATGGGATAATAAAAAATCCGATGGGAAAATGCAAAATCCCATATTTTTTTTTAAATACAAATTCCATATCAACTTTTTATTCTAGAGATTAAAAACTTTGCATTTAATGAATCCCATTTAAATGTGCACATTTTGGTTATGTTTATGACCCCGTATCCTTAAGTAAGGGCGGCGTCAGATTTGCAAATGAGTGTTTTGCAAATTAAAGTGTCCAATGTTAAACCACAAAAACAACACAAATATGTCATGCATGCTAAGGACCAGAACACTCAAAAAAAAAACCAGTATGTTGTTCCTTTTATAGAGGCTGTCCAGGATAAAAGAAGAAACATATGGACTTCCTGGGATTGGGGACTGCAAAATGAGTGTATATTGGATAGGGACAACCAAACGGACACCCTCTATTGCAAAGGTGACCACATTTCTCTTCCCTCTTCATCCTTGAGAGTTCGACTATTTATAAAACAATAAACTTTTATTTCTTAAAAAAAAAGAAAGAATAAAAACATTTCCTTACCTTTCCTTTTCAAAGTTTGCTTCTGTTTTGTGAGATTATACAAATTCTCGATATTAACGAATATTCGTCTGTTTTAGATCCTGAATGCTGTTTTCCTTGTCTTTCTTCCTGTCCTTTTGGTCGAGAGCTGAAAAAAAGAATACTGACGTAAAAACATGAGCTCTATAATGCTTTGTCTATCGATGCTTAAGGATGTACTTAGGTGAACTTAAAATGAAATATAATTTAAAATTGATACTATAGGTAAGGGGAGGGTTGGAATCCCGCTAACATGTCTACTCTCGCCACCTTATGTATGTATGTGCCTGTCCCAAGTCAGGAGGAGCCTATAATTCATTGTTTGTCGTTTGATACATATTTGTTTTTCGTTCATTTTTTGTACATAAATTAGGTCGTCAGTTCTTTCGTTTGAATAGTTTTGAATTATCATTTCGAGGTCTTTATAACTGACTATGCGGTATGGGTTTTTTTCATTGTTGAAGGCCGTACGATGACCTATTGTTGTTAATTTCTGTGTCATTGTGGTCTCTTGTGGACAGTTGTCTCATTGGCAATCTACCACATCTTCTTTTTTTATATTATCAGAAGAGCATTATTTAGTTTAAAAACAAAATAAGCTACAAATATTAATAGGGTATGGAGCTCCTTTTCGAAATAGTATTTTCAAATGACAGGAAAAAACAGACTCAGTAATGTACCTTATATGTGCGTTGGTATTATTTGGGTCTCAGATCGAAAGAAAAGAAATCTAGATAGATATAAAAAGATGTGGTATGAGTGCCAATGAGACAGCTCTCCATCCAAGTCACAATTTGTAAAAGTAAACTATTAGAATCTGCTTAAATTTTAGTAAATTTACTTTAAGAGCTATTGCAGTCTTATATGAAAAAATTAAGTGTGCTAATGATAAAAATATATACATGTATACAGTATCGTAAGAAAAAACAAGAACTTAGAATAAATGAATGCGCAGGGACGTTAAAGCTAATTTCATAATGCTTGTCGAGTAAGACTTTGGTTAGATTGGTTGCTTTGTTTGTATAAAGGATTACTCAAGCATTGTAATTTAGATTGACATCTGCAAACAACATTAGATAGGCATAGTTAGACCTTTATATATCATATTTATATCTAATTGGACATCATCTCATATACAATTGTACAATATAAAAACAAAGCAAGCAAGATAACCAAAGTCTTACTCTGCAAGGCGAGCATTATGAAATTAGCTCTAAAACTTCGAATAAATAGCATTTACTGGTAACTTTGACCTTGATCTCTGTCAAAAGAACACTCGATATGAATTCATTATTGACCAGTATCATATTGATTGATTATTTTTTGCTTGACTTTCTGTCACGTCAGACACTTACTTTTTGGACCTTTTGGATTACAAATACCTCTTCATCTTTATATAAGCTTTGGATTTCAAATATTTTGGCCACGAGCATTAGTGAAGAGACATTGATTGTCGAGCTGTGCATCTGGTGCAGGAAAATTGGAATCGTTAATGTTATTACTACCACTGGGTCGATGCCTCTGCTGGTGGACTGTTAGTCCACGAGAGTATCATCAGCCCAGTAGCCAGGCATCAAACTGCGGATTTTTTGTGTTATTAAAATTTGATGTTACAAAATGTTAGAAATTATTATAAATTAAGGAACGTATCTCCCGCATGCAAAGCTCTGATTCCTTTCACGGATTTGGCTATACTTTTTGGAGCTTTTGGATTATAGCTCTTCATCTTTTATATAAGCTTTGGATTTTAAATATTTTGGCCACTAGCATCACTGAAGAGACAGACACGTGTTGTCGAAATGTGCATCTGGTGTAGAAAATTGGAACCGGTAATGTTGTTGTTAATACTTCATATATATTCAGGACGATCAAATAAATTAAAAAAAAGTCTTAAAATCTAGAAACTTGACAAACAATTAGACAAAACGGGGGTTTAGGGCAGGCAAATCTAGTATGAACCACTGTGGGAGATAGTTGGTAACCAGTAGTTTTGTATACTGGCAACCAGTAGTAGATACAGGATTTTCAAAACGGGGGCTCAGATTAGGCAAAGATTGATAATGTAATAAAATTTTAGGCACTCTCTGGCAATTAATGTAACCTTTGCTCTTATTTCGTCACCTCCTCTCTGTTTTTGTTTTTTGATTTTCTTCTATTTCGGGAAGAGGTACATGTATGCTATCTTTATAAATTAATACATATTGTTCAGTTGGTTCCACTTTAAAAATAGCGATATAATTGTTATAACAAAGTTAAGTTGACTGCATTGGCTCAGAATAATAAAAGTATACAAGCGTTTCCTTAATATACATGTAGGCTATTGGCTTTTAAAAAAAATATTTTACCGGAAGAGCTACAACGGGTTTTTAAAAAAGCCAATAGCCTATTTATCTATTCAAGGTGCTTCTAATCGCCAGACCACCACGAAACGTCCATCATTGCATACGTGTGTTGAGACTGATACACTTAGAATATATATATTATTATGATCATCTTCTTTTTATAATACTGGGAATAAATACAAATTTATATATGCAATGTTTATAAATGTGGTCAGATATATATGTTTGCATGTTTATAGACCCTCCTTTATGTATAGCCAATATTTATTGTTTTGGTAACATTCCCATAATTTTGGATTTTAATCAAACGTACAGTTTAAACTTATCTTATCTTAATCAAGAAAAAAAGTTACAAAAAAATTTAGGAAAAGAGGGGGGAGGGGGGTTATCCAGGTTTAACAACAACACTTCAAAAAAAATTCCAAAAAGGGCACATCTATTTATTTCATTTTTTCTTTATCTAATTACTGGTGGCCATTACTTCATCGACAATTCAACGTCAGATAATTTTATGTATCATAATATGCAAAATCTATTAGAAAATGAAAAAGATTTGAAAAATCACGTTTTGATCATTCACTAACTTAAAAGATAATTTGAAATGATAACGTTGTAGAGGAAAGGGGCGGATCCAGCCATTTGAAAAAAATAAGGGGGGTCCCAATCAAGGAGAAAGGGGGAAGGTTGGGGGTTCCAACTTTATATTCACATTCAAATGCATTGATCGTTCCAAAAAGTGGGTCCCAATCCCCAGGACCCTTCCCCTGGATACGTCACTGGAGGAGGTATGTTGTCAAAAATAATTGTAGTAAATATTAACGTTTTTTTTTTCAATGCTGTATGTATTGTTTATTGTCGTATTAACAACTATATCATTATTTTGATTTTAAACTAACACAATTCTTATTCTTATTCTTAAAACTATTATAATGATCTCGAGAAATATGAAGAGTAAATATATACCTTGTGCATGTGGTCTTTAGAACAGTTTCAAATGCAACATCATATATTTTGCTTCTTTAAAATTGTCCGACGGGAAGTAATCTTCTGGTCAAAATTTTGGAAAAAGCATTCATTAAACCAATGAAAACCCACAAACAGGACACACCCCTCGGAACTTAAAAACTACTCACCATATTCATTTGACCACAGCCTTAATAATTGTTGATCAATTAACTTACACCAATTCGAGAAAAAATGTAGCCTACGGACAAGTTATAGGTAAAAACGAACATTTAATTTAAATTGTCAAATTGAACTATTGTTTTTAAAGGATATTTTTACAACATATAGATACCAATGGAAATCTTAAATACGACCTAACCGGCGAAATAACCTTTAACGGGTGAACACCTGATATATAGATTTTAATAATTTCCGGATTTGAATCTATATGCAACTTATCATTTCGATATTTCCTGGCGCAAGGGGAAGTGTTTAAACTTTATACTTTGAAGACACAATTCCGACAGAGATACACCAACATCTCAGCCCTGCATCAAATGACCTACAATATACGTACCATTTTGTTCCTTTTCTAGAATGTGCATGTAGTATTTGCAACTGGACGACTTCCTAATCGTATAATTATTTGATCAGCATATCTAAATGAAATGGTGGGGAAAAACGAAGCAAATCATTTACATAAAGCCATACCATTACCGTTAAATGCAACCATGATCTGGACTGGGTTGCACAAACGTCATTTAAGTTAAACGTTATTTAAAAGATAAATGATACTTAACTTCTTAAATAATAATTAGTTAAAGTTAAACAACAGTTTAAAATCCGTTGCTCAAAGCTTAATCACGCCTACACTTACTTTTGTCTTTTGTAAAATTCTGTATATTTTTGAAATAATTATTTTGTCATTCTTGCTTATTACGTTTCGTTGCATTGCTAATTTAGATAATTGCTTTGATTTGTAAGGTAGTATAGTAGCTAATTAATAAAGAAAAATATTTATGTATTAATATGCCTGGAAAATATAAGAGTGCATATGCTAAATTTAGATGTGGTGTTGCACCTCTGAGAATAGAAACTGGCCGATATGAAGGCATTATGGTTGACAATAGATTATGTTTTAATGAGCAATGTAAGAAAAATAACATTATTGAAGATGAGAAACATGTCTTAATTAACTGCCCAGTATATGCAGATTTACGAGCTATTTTATTTAGACATGCTAGCTCTTTTAATTGTGATTTTGTTAATTTGTCTGATGATGATAAATTCAAATTTTTATTCACTGATGAAAATGTGTGTTACTTTTTAGCCAAAATCTGCTATGATGTATTATTAAAAAGAAAAGGTATTTTATATAATTGTAGATAATAATGTGTTTTGTAGAAATTTTATAGTCTCTCATAACTCTTTTTAGAGTGGCTCATGTTTTAAATATTACTGTAATTTTATAAATGTATAAATGTATGTCAATTTTGAGGTGAGACTCTAATAAAGTATTTGTCTTGTCTTGTCTTGTCTTGTCTAGATAAACACAAGTGTATATATGAATCTGAATGTCCATCGCTGATTAGATACTGCTTCCCGAGGTGACATCCCATTAGTCCGACAACCATTATTCCGACAGACCACTATTCCGACAACCCATTACTTCGAAAGCCCATTATTCCGGCAAAGCATCTGTCTAATGTTTATGGGTAAATTTAATTTTCTCTAAAAGACCAACTCCGTTCTCTTTAATATTTGTGGGTGTCCGTTTTGATTCCAATTATTCTTTCCATGTGGGATATTTGTCTCAGTTAATGCTTATTGCAACTGCTCAGTCCTTTCCCTCGTCCCTCTTTCGTTTTACGTGTCTGGGTATTTTATTTGTCTATATATTTCATCGTTTGTGTGTTCACTCTCACACCAGCTACCATGCGACCGTTCATTGTTACCACAATGTATTTTTCTATTATTTGGAATAAGAATTTACATCTGATAACTAAACACTTTAGTCTAAATAAATCACATCTTCAACTGGTCAAAAGCACATCAGCCTTGTGCTTCTTTTTTTCAATGGATTGTAATTTTGAATAAAAAGGGACTAAATTTACTCAAATAGATCATTTAATATATTTGTTCGAATCTTTTGTAAAAGTCTGAATCTACTATGAATTCTACGTACTTTTCTTATATTTAAAGCAATTCACTATCTGTTCAGATTCGATATGCTGTTTGTATTTTTGTCGAGCCAGTGATTTATGTCCCAAAAGCGAGACAAAGCGGCGTCAACATTTAGGTTCAGAATGTGGATAAAGTCTTTTGAATGACTCTCCGTGAAATTTTACGAAAGTTGGACAGAAACTGTTTATGATCAAAAGAGTATTCAGAGCAATATAATAATGCAATCATATCTTTAATTTCCCCACATTTTAAGGACAAAATGTATTTCTTTCTGCAATTAATAAGTGGTTGCAGTTTAAGCTTACATTTTGTTATTTCTCAATTACATTATCTACTTGTCAAACCTTCATCGAATTTTATGAAAATGCCGAAGAAGCTTTTTTCTATTACTTATGTCTAAAGCTAAAATTTTGAAAGCATTTGTTTTCGTTCATTTTTCTGTCCTTTTCTGATGAACAGCCGGAAAGCCGGACTCTTCTTTACGCAATTAATTGTTTTACATGATCAATTAATAAACCTTCATAGATTGTCGTGAAATGTTCTAGATCAAGAAAAAAATAACAATAGAAAATTTTAGATTTTTTTTTAAATCCCTTTAAAGGGGCACTAGCTACGAGATATACAAAAAACTAAAGTAAGATTTTTTTTTGTTCAATCAATAATGAAAGTGAAATAGTGAAATAATAATTTGCTTTTAGCAGCCAAAATGGTTCAATTTTGTCAAATTAAGCGAAGAAACATTGATTATTACTCATTCACTTGCAAGTGAATAAGTCGACCTCATTAAATCCGTATTCATGTGAACTTCAATTTAACCCCTTGCTAGAGATTGACAACGCATGCATTGTACGTGTACTGGTTATTTAAAGAAAAAGAATGTCAACAATGAAAGTGAAACTACGGTAAATCATTTGATTACTGATTCGATCCATATAAAATCATTCCTATACGGTTAAAAACATGAGAAAAAAATATTTTTAATCTATAAAATAAACTCAAACAGACCTTAAAAAATACAATTGCACGTGTTGGTTTAATCTATTCATATCTTTATTCATGTTTACATCGCTTATATGGTCATCTGAGGTCAAATCGATAGTTAATTAGATGGCGTCTGGACTAATATACACACGAAACGAACCTACATATTATCTACCCATGCTCTGCTCTGTAAACTGTTTATTTTAGACTTTTAGTAGTTTGGAGAAATGTTTTACATTATTATGAATCAAATTGAGAATTTGAGTCAAATCGGTGACCACGAATTTGACAGCTAGTGCCCTTTAAACAGGTCGAGAACTCTAGATTTTCTGACGTCAGAATATATTTGCATAGTAATTTCCAAAACACAAGGCCAATATGGCCTTGAAAAACTGACCAATCAACACAATGAACTACAATGCATTGTGGGCTACTACGAGTAAACTACTACTTAAAACACGTGGATTTAGTGGGAAAACAGTCAATTGATATATTGTGTGGGACTCTCATTACCAAAGTTTTTATTCCGCAAATATATTTAATGTAAAATATATAACGTAATCTTCAATTTGCATGCTCAGATTAAAAAAATATTGTTTATTGGCTTCACGATTCGACTTTCTTTTTCGCCTTGCAAAAGTAGTTGAACCGGTTTTGTGCATTGTTATGAAAAACACGAAACTTTCATTGAAACACTTCTTTCTGTACTGAATGTGTATTTTTTTTTATCAGGACCTGAACTAATAGTAAGAACATCATAATATTCAGTCTGCTAAAAAGAAGTGTTATAAAAGCGGCAGGGCCGGGTCCAGCCATTTTAAAAAGGGGGGTCCTAACCCTGGACAAAAGGGGATAGGGTTCCAACTACATGTCCCCATTCAAATGCACTGATCGTCCAAAAAAAGGAGTCCATTCCCCGGAACCCCCGCCCCCTGGATCCGCCACTGTACGGGTACGGTATATAGCTCGATACATTTTTTATAGTTTCATCCATCGATAATATCCGTTTGTTGCTAATTTTATCACAAAATATACCTCAAAGGTTTTTTTATCGTTCGGCTGCTGTCCTGTTGACATATGTAAAATATCTCCAATATTAAAAGTCTCTGAATCATAGTGGGTGCCATAATATCTTTTATTTTTTTCTAAAACGTGCTTTGTATATAGAAATAAGAAGATGAGGTATGAGTTCCAAATGAGACATCTTTCCAACAAAGACATAATTTAGTAAAGTAAGCAGTCATAGGTCCAATGCTGAAAAGTAAGCTATTAATGACCCATAAATTATTTGTGTAAAACAATCCAAACAAAAAAACCAAAAAAAAAAAAAAAACCGGCCCAATTAAATATATAAAAGGCATGAAATCTATCCCATCAAAAAAATATATATTGTATACTAGGAGCCTGTATTTCAGTGGTTGTCGTTTGTTTATATGTTACATATTTTTTTTTCGTTCATTTTTTTTTTTTATATAATTAATGCCGTTAGTTTTCTCGTTTGAATTGTTTTACATTGTCATATCGGGGACTTTTATAGCTGACTATGCGGTATGGGCTTTGCTCATTGTTGAAGGCCGTACGGTGATCTATAAATGTTAATTTCTGTGTCATTTTGGTCTCTTGTGGACAGCTGTCTCATTGGCAATCATACCACATCTTCTTTTTTATTATAGATCCAACGCTGCAATTTTCACAAAACATATCAAATTTTCCACCTTGTCGCACATACATATGGATAAAATCATTACAGCTTATTTCCTAAAGCATGTGGAGCAAAACTTTGGTTAGCTTGCTTGCTTTGTTTGTATATTGTACAAAATATAAAATATACAAGTTAAACTATGCCTATATATATATATTGTTTAAAGATGTCAATCTTATTTTCAAAGCTTGTATAAACAACTATACAAACAAAGCAAGCAAGACAACCAAAGTTTTACTTTGCAGGTTTAAGAAATCAGCTGTAATGATTTTATTCAGTTTGGCAAATGTCCGAGCCCTTTAAAAAAAGAACAAACTGAAACTACAGTTGCTGACTTCACTACCTTCAAAAAAAGGAAACAGTTTGGAAGTCCCATATACTGAAATGTGACCAACAAAAATACTTATAGATTTTGTAAACACTGCCATGTATGTAAATATTTCTTCGCCTTTTTTACGAACACAAAATTCAAGGATCCAAAGATTTGCCTTTAATTATCTATACGAACATTGCTGTACTCTTGAATATCAGCACCGGCTGTTATCGACGGCTTACTTTACACCAGTAAGTTTGTCTCATTGGTAATTGTGTTTTTTCGCGGTTGTTTCGTTGCTTCTTATGGACAAATACATGAAATCTCTGTGCCATCATCAAACATGTTAATGGCTATATATCGGGTAATGCAAACCCTTTTATCTTCGCATAGAAACAACTCTTCGTTAATCTGAGCATGGAAGTAATACTTTATATCACGAACTATAAATGAGGATACACAAAATGAAAAACTAAGCGAAATTGTGAATCCCGCATTGCACGAAAAATGTGTTGTATTTCAGTAAATAACACGTGTCCTTGGTTGATTGTAAACACGTAGTAGTCCATCATGCATTGTGACTCATTTAGTGGATTGGTCGAAAACCTAGGTAAAAATAAATTGCGTCACATGTAAATAAACAATTACATGTGCGAGAACATAAGTATGCTAATTTATGCATTTCCATATAAGGTAGTGGTCCCGACCTGTTAAAGGAACGATAAATTGATTCACTTTTTGTGGGAAGAAATCCTAGGTGTTCCAGATTTTTTTTATATTGCACCTCTTAGACATATTTTTTTCCGTGTTCATTAAAAGGTGCTTTTGTGGATTGTATGCTCACTCACGGCACCATTTAAACTTATTTAAAAGTAATATTGGTTTGGACGTTTTCTCTAAAACCAATGAGCATTAGGCTAGCTTCCAGTTTAACTCAATGAATAAGTTAACATATTACAAGATTAAATCAAAACAAACAAACCATTTAGATTCAAAAGTATGTTGCTATCAATGATTTTTTACTGACAGGAATCATTACGGTATCTCATTCTCTATAGCTTTCGGGTGCTTCGTCCCTTTCGAACCCACTACCAGCAGGTGCTTTAACATTGAGCTGTTGGCACCCTTCATATCCCTCGCCAAGGTTCGGGCGTACACGTCAAAAATGACCCAGCTACGCCACTGTCGGTAAAACAGATGAACAAAGTGAAAACAAAAATGGCTATCAAATATCGAATACGGTAAAACAGATGAACAAAGTGAAAACAAAAATGGCTATCAAATATCGAATACTTCGACCCAATAAGTCAACATTATGCCTAGACGAGGTATTAACAGTTGTTGATAAAATTGGATTGTTTGGTTGAAGTTGAAACACATGCAGAAACACAGAATGGACATGTTCAATGAAAACAATTTATAGTAATTTCTAAAACACCCTTTTGCTTATTTCCCGAATACCGCTTGAAATCTATTTGATAATTAAAGAAGCACTTATTTCATTGACATCCAAGACATCAATCACAAGGGACGAGTCAGGAGAACTATACCAGCAGTATGTTTATATTTAAATGCAAAAACTTTAATAAATTTTATTGTGATAACAGCAGTAAATTAAATACAAAATGAAAACAGTGCAATCTCCTATTATCACCAATACAACATAGTATACTAGTGAGAAAAAAATCTACAACATCCTTTGGTAGACGTAAAAAGCTTTAAAAAAGAGTATATCAAATATAAATTCAAAAGACATCATAAACTTTCTTTTATAAATTCTTTCCATTCTAATATTGAGGTTGATGCCTCTAATAATAAAGCTTTTGAATAAACTCGTAATATGTAAAAGAGATTGACAAAATCTGTAGTACTAAATAAAGTGTCAGCTAAAGCAAAGCCCAGTGTGGATGGAATAAAGCCTCGAGCATATTCTACCATCCATGTTCCTTCCTCCCATTGTACAGCTGTCACCTCTCCCCATTCATGGTAAACGGTGTCACCTTAAAAGAAAATATGAAGTAAGTGTTAAGACAATATGTTTGCCATGGTGTTTAATATTTTTGTCCAATCCAGTAATTTCATCTCTTTGATATTCTCCTGTAACTAAGGAATACAGAATCAGCAAGATGTGGTTAAGATGCACGCAATATGAGATATAGCTTTCCGCATATATCCTTGTATTTGCTTAAAATTTCCAGCAGATTTGGCGGAAGCTGGAAAGTATAAGATGGAGTTCATTGTATCAAAATATAACATTGGCAGCTTTCATATTTAAAATGGTAAAATAATAGTGCAGTCTGATTGTCAATTAACTGGTGTGATTTAAAGTCTGAAAAACATTCATTCATTTACGTTCATTAATTTTATTGTCACAATTTAACACTTGTCAGGGCATTAAAGATTGCATATTTTGGCTTTAATATTGATTCACTTATAGGGTTTTTGCATCAGAACTAAACACATTTATTTAAAAAAAAAAACAACAGTTATTGGCATGACACGGGTTATGTTCTTCTCATACAAACCATTCGCCCTGCGGGCTCATGGTTTCTTTTATAGTTATCCCACAAGGACTGGGAGTGTCAGTGTAAGATCACCCCGATGGCCGGAGGCCAGAGGGTGATCTAACACTGACACACCAAGTCCGAGTGGGATAACTATTTTACATCCCAGCTGTTTTACTAGATTAGTCGGAAAACCATTTACAATTCATTAAATCTAGTTTAGAATGCCACACAACCATTATAATATACTTGGTACGGTTAATTTTATTATATATTACTATATGATGACCCTCAAACACATCGTAGATATCAAATAATGTCAACTCGCCCCACTTGCCAATCGGCCCACACTATATCGCCACTTTATAAAAAGATTGCCCTACTCTTGTTTTCCGACTCGCCCCACTTTTGAAAAAGTGTAAAATCAAAATTGAACAATCAGTTTGAAAACTCACTTAATATTCATGTTATTAACGAAAAAGGTTTAAACCCCACTGAATAAAGGTTTGACAACTCGCCTCACTTATAAAAAAAAAAGACCTTGCTTCCTTTAAGTATGTCAAATTACTATCAATTTGTATCCAGTCGTCCTGGTGTAGTGGTATGTGTCGTGGCTTACAGAACACTGTTCTAACAGGGGTGATCCGGCTCAGATCACCCCTGTTTGAATTTCTTTGTTATGCATGCTTTCCTTTGTTCTGTAGTCTTTTCCGTATAATTAATTATAAGTTTTATAGTGGATTTGACATTCCCGCCAAAATGTTACAGAACAAAGGAAAGCATGCATAACAAAGAAATTCAAACAGGGGTGATCTGAGCCGGATCACCCCTGTTAGAACAAAGGAGCTGGGATGTAATTTTCAAGAATCAACGCTTATCCATTGTATCTATATCACATATTTTATGATAGTATGATACTAAACCCCTTACGGGAGGGATTGTGCCTGATATTCATATGATGAAGACATAATCTTTCAATCAGTTTAATTAAGGTCTGGAGCTGGCATGTCAGTTAACTGCTAGTAGTCTGTTGTTATTTATGTATTATTGTCATTTTATTTATTTTCTTTTGTTACATCTTTTGACATCGGACTCGGACTTCTCTTGAACTGAATTTTAATGTGTGTATTGTTATGCGTTTACTTTTCTACATTGGCTAGAGATATAGGGGGAGGGTTGAGATCTCATAAACATGTTTAACCCCGCCGCAATTTTGCGCCTGTCCCAAGTCAGGAGCCTCTGGCCTTTGTTAGTCTTGTGTGATTTTTAATTTTAGTTTCTTGTGTATAATTCGGAGTATAATTCGGAGTATGACGTCCATTATCACTGTACTAGTATACATATTTTTAGGGGCCAACTGAAGGACACCTACGGGTGCGGGAATTCTCGCTACATTGAAGACCCATTGGTGGCCTTCGGCTGTTGTCTGCCCTATGGTCGGGTTGTTGTCGCTTTGACACATTCCCCATTTCCTTTCTCCATTTTATTAAACACATATTCTAATCTAGACGATGAACTATATATTTAATAAATTATATTACTATGCATCTATACATACCTGGTTTGAACATTTTGCTTTCCAGCTCTCCTTCTTTCCACTGTCTGAATGAACCTTTCAGTATTGTATCAGATATATTTGCCCAATATCGACCTACGGAAAACATGATAATTTAAACATTTTGAAAAGACAGAATTTACAAAACTAAAACATAGGAATTCAATTAGACTAATTTCTCAGTTTGTTAGTATCACTATTAGGTCATGTGTACTGCGTTATTCTTACAGAAATCACTTCATTTTATAATACGCAAATAGTATAACAGTTGCTCAGTAGGACACACACTAAAAGGGAAAACAAATCGTTTTGCAATGAGGAATGTTTAAATACACAGACGCGTCAGGTTACATCGGAGAAACGGATGTCAAATAACCCTTACAACAACTATTTTTAGAAATTATTCTTTTCCTACCAACAAATCCCTCCCTTTAAATAAACCATCAAAATTTCAAGATCTTCATCACAATTGGCTTACTTATTTTGTCGAATTTATAGTTCAAATTGACTTCGTACTGAGTTTGCAACCACAGGACGTTTCAAAAAACATTAATCAATCCGGTGGTCCTGTTTTGCATACAACCTATATGTGACATGATTAAAAACTAGAGGCTCTACTTAAAGAGCCTGTGTCGCTCACCTTGGTTTTTGTGAATATTAAACAAAGGACGTAGATGGATTCATGACAAAATTGTGTTTTGGTGATGGTGATGTGTTTGTTCATCTTACTTTACTGAACATTCTAACTGCTTACAATTATCTCTATCTATACATGCTATAATTAACTTGGCTTAGTAGTTTCAGAGAAGATTTTTGTAAAACCCAACAACAGGTTGTCCGATTCACCTGAAAAATTCAGGGCAGATAGATCTGGACCTGATGAACATTTACCCCATGTCAGATTTGCTCTAAATGCTTTGGTTTTTGAGTTATAAGCCAAAAACTTAATTTTACCCCTATGTTCTACTTTTAGCCATGGCGGCCATCATGGTAAGTTGACCGGGTCACGCCACACATTTTTAAAACTAAATACCCAAATGATGATTGTGGCCAAGTTTGGTTTCATTTGGCCACGTATTATCAGAGGAGAAGATTTTTGTAAAAGATAAGGCCACACCAATTTAATTTCTTGTTCTACGGATTTTTGGACTCCAAAATTTGGGGCGAGCGAGCGATTTGAAAATTTTAATAAAAAAATATTTAATTTGCAAATTTTTGAGGCGAAGCTTGAAAAGTAAAGGCGAGCGATTATAATTTTTTTTTGTAAACATAAAATAGTAGGTTTTGACAATATTAAAGCTTGATTTATCACTTGTACTTTGACATTTCTTTAATTTCTGAAGTATTTTTTCCCTGTTCACCAAGAAATAATTAAATCTGGTCTATGTACATGTATGTGTGACTGACAATGAGACAATTCTCCATCCAAGTCATAATCAGTTTTGGGACAACCCCTTAATGTTATAAATATCCCTTTTACATGTTTTATGAGTGATCAATATAAGTTATAATATATTTGTTTGTACAAAAGGGCTCATATTTTCTCAGAGAACTATATATCTATCTGGTATTAAATTGTCAAAACATGTCCAAGAATTGTGTTATATTCCTGGACTTTAACCATGTTAACACATTTACTTTAACAGTTTAATATTATTCAAAATAAGTGGACCCCTCTTTCAGAAAAAGTTGTTTAAAGTAAGATGTAACTCTCCTCTTTTTGAGTACAAAATTCTAAGTTTTCAAAGGTTTTGTATAGAAGAACTATACAAATCCTTGGTATTTTTATTTTCTTTTCTACATCAGTAAAATGACCCCTTGTCTGAGGGAGGATTGTTCTCAACCTGATAATAACAAACACAGGTCAAAATACGGCCTTTTACACAGGGCTTTGATACAGACCAAACAGCAGGCTATAAAGGACCCCAAAATTATTAGCGTACACAATTCGAACAGGAAAACCAACGATCTAATTTATATATCATGTATATCTAAACGGGAAAATACAAATGAACAACATCAACAAACGATAACTGCTGAACGACAGGCCCCTCAATCAATCAGGACAGGTGCATAAACATGCAGCGGCTATGGATAGTTTTGTTTTGCCAGCATACAATATAATTGCAGTCGAAGGCAAATCTTTCAGAAGTTCTTTGTACTTTATTCTAAGGCAGTGTCTGCGCGTACCCGCATGCGGGTACGAATAGTCAAATTGTCGTTCTAGGCTGCGCGTACCCACATCCGGTTTTCTAATAAAATGCCATCGAATCGGGAATGAAACGTGAAATATGTACGAAAATTAGAAAACTACGTAGTTTTCTTTTACTTTTTTTCTTTTCAGGGACTGTACAGTTTCATTTTCTATCAGTGTGCATTTAATTTTGCAATGTTTATTATGTATCTTTATTTTTAAATTAATAAATACAATTTGAAAATATTATTTTTCATACTCTTCACTTGTTCTACACGATATCCCAATATTATCGATAATTTCCGTAGATATTTCACGTTTTATACCCGATCCGATGGTATTTTATTAGAAAACTGGATGTGGGTACGCGCAGCCTAGAACGGCAATTTGACTATTCGTACCCGCATGCGGGTACGCGCAGACACTGCCTTATTCTAACGCAACAAACATTTTTTTGATAGGGAATATAAGTAAGGGGGAAAGTAACCAATTTTTTGTTCTTTAAATTTTTTCGGAGCACTCTCGCTTTGGATAAAAAGGTTTCATGCTGAAACAAATATTCTTACAGATATTTACAAAGTGTGTTGGGGTGCTTTTATGTTTAAAAGCGTTATATACAGGTTAAGACTGTAATTTTAAAAACAAATGTTGATATCTTTTTATAATATTTACAAAAAATACGGTGCAGGAAATGGACATGATTACATTTCCGGATGCGGGAAGCGGGAATATAAAAAAAAATAAAAAAATTCTGTTTTGAAAAAAATAGGTGCGGGCGGGTCCGTCGAACAAGGAATCAAATTGGTGTGGCCTAACTAAGATTTACAAAAAATTGTTAAAAATTGACTATAAAGGGAAATAACTCCTAAAGGGGTCAACTGACCATTTCGGTCATGTTAACTTATTTGTAAATCTTACTTTGCTGAACATTATTGCTGTTTACAGTTTATCTCTATCTATAATAATATTCAAGATAATAACCAAAAACGGGAAAATTTCCTTAAAATTACCAATTTAGGGGCAGCAACCCAACAACAGGGTGTCCGATTCACCTGAAAAATTCAGGGCAGATAGATCTTGACCTGATGAACATTTTTACCCCTGTCAGATTTGCTCTAAATCCTTTGGTTTTTGAGTTATAAGCCAAAAACTGCATTTTACCCCTATGTTCTATTTTTAGCCGTGGCGGCCATCTTGGTTGGTTGGCGGGATCACGCCACACAATTTCTAAACTAGATACCCCAATGATGATTATGGCCAAGTTTGGATTAATTTGGCCCAGCAGTTTCAGAGGAGAAGATTTTTGTAAAAGATAACTAAGATCTACAAAAAATGGTTAAAAATTGACTATAAAGGGCAATAACTCTTAAAGGGGTCATTTGACCATTTCCGTCAACTTATTTGTAAATCTTACTTTGCTGAACATTATTGCTGTTTACAGTTTATCTCTATCTATAATAATGTTCAAGATAATAACCAAAAACAGCAAAATTTCCTTAAAATTACCAATTTAGGGGCAGCAACCCAACAACTGGTTGTCTGATTCATCTGAAAATTTCAGGGCAGATAGATCTTGACCTGATGAACATTTTACCCCATGTCAGATTTGCTCTAAATGCTTTGGTTTTTGAGTTATAAGCCAAAAACTGCATTTTACCCCTATGTTCTATTTTTAGCCGTGGCGGCCATCTTGGTTGGTTGGCGGGGTCACGCCACACAATTTCTAAACTAGATACCCCAATGATGATTATGGCCAAGTTTGGATTAATTTGGCCCAGCAGTTTCAGAGGAGAAGATTTTTGTAAAAGTTAACGACGACGGACGCAGGACGCCGGACGCCGGACGCCAAGTGATGAGAAAAGCTCACTTGGCCCTTCGGGCCAGGTGAGCTAAAAACGGATACCTTTTATAATTTTCAATAAACAGACGTTTTGGTTTAGGTCAATGAGACAATAACCCAACAACATACACAAATCAAGAATGTGTTCATAGTACACGGATGCCCCATTCGCCTTATCATTTTCTATATTTACTGGACCGTGAAATCGGAATTCATTCTCTAATTTGACATAAAAATAAGAAAGATCATATCATGAGCAACATGTGTACTAAGTTTCCAGTTGATTGGACTTCAACTTCATCAAAAGCTATCTTGCCAAAAAACTTGAATGTGAAGCAGGACAGACAGACGAATTGACGAAAGGATGCACTGACCGTTAAACATAATGCTACTAGGTGGGACATACAAGTCTATAAAGCATCTAGAGGTCAACCTCAATACAGCCTATCAAAGCCATGTGTTTTAAATATACACAAGCTTTGTGTCGAGAAAAGATGTCAACGAACTTAATACCAATTGACATAAAAAAAACCCAACAAAAAACACATTAAGATATGACTATAAAAGACAGCCAGTTACGAGATTCCTGACTTTATAAATGCACATGGACATATGGCAGGATTAAACCGTAGTGCATTGGGGTCTCAACACTTCTATCAGAATCAGTGCATCGACGGTCATGACTGTTGCACGGTAAACAATCGTCCCTAATTACTTTCACGTTTTTTCCCAGTGGCAATACAAACTTACACTTCATCATACCGGTCATATTTTTTACTTTTATCCTCGAAACGAACAGTCAGACTTTGTTAGTTACACACCGTCTTACAATGGGCGACACTATTGCATAGTATCGTTATACATGGATATAGCCCAGGTGGTCGTGTGGTCTAGCGGGACGACTGCAGTGCAGGCGATTTGGTGTCACGATATCACAGTAGCATGGGTTCGAATCCCGGCGAGGGAAGAACCAAAAATTTGCGAAAGCAAATTTACAGATCTAACATTGTTGGGTTGATGTTTAGACGAGTTGTATATATATACTTTAAAGATCTGTAGTTGTCCGTTTGGACTTCAATTTAAACTTACCAGAATTCCCAGAAGTATCAATGGCAGTACCAAAGAAGAGTATATACTCAGTTAAAGAAGCATATAAAATACACATGCTCCCCATCCATCCCCCGGCGTTCATAAACAGCCATTCTGTATCCTCCTCTGCTAATATATGGCCAGGAAATCGCTTTTTCAACTCTTTATAAATCTGTTTATACGATACCTGTATATCTTTGGTCCCTAAAATAAAAAAAGGACTTAAAATGAATGGTCTCGAAAGTACGAACTAAGACACTAAACAAAAGCATAACACTATAATTTAAAAGGCTATTTTTGATTAAAAAATGGATTTTACGTTGTTGTATAAAATTTGAAAGTCTTAAATCTTGACTACAGGTTTAAAAAAAAATAGGACCACTTCCACTTATAATTACAGTTTCTTGGAATTTTAAATATCACCATCTGTCCCTGCATGGAGAGGCTATATTTCCAGTAAACTACGAAGACGCGGGGCATGGGTTTAACATTCTTATACAAATTTTGTAATTGGAATCATTAAAGATTGCAACTACATCATCATGATCATGAAAAGTTTACCTTAGCCGAGGGGGTGACACACTTTCGGGGGGGGGGGGGGGGGGTACTTCCTATATTTTTAGTGGTATTAGTGTGCCGCAAAACTGGTCCCTTTTTCATGCCCTGCTGGTTAGAACAGGGTCCCTTTTTCATGTCATGCTGGTTAGAACAGGGTCTCTTTTTCATGCCCTGCTGTTGAGAACTGGGTCCTTTTTTTTAACAAAGTATTTGTCTAGAACAGGTTTGCTTATTTTAAAACTGTTTAAGATACAGTCTAGAACCCAGGTCTAGAACAGCATGTTTTATATGGTCTAGAACAGGATCATTCACGGTGCATATTCTAACAACTGCCATCTTTAACGTGTCTAGAACAGGATGTGTTTTTCAATATTTATGTTTAGAACAGGGTATGTTTTTCAATATTTTCTGGTTAAAACAGGGTATAATTTGGCAAGTGATGTTGGAACAGTTATGTCAGTAACCTCCGGGTGTGGGATATATATTTAAAATACGGTGATATTCAAGTGATTGGCTGGTTCAATGCACATAGAGATGCTTGCTGCATGAGCGTTGTCTCTAGAGGCTCAGAAATCAAAATTAATTTGCTTTCATTATATTTGCATGTCACTTTTTTTCATTTTATTGACATCGATGACTAGTATTTGCTTGAACAGTCAGGGGACTTACTTAAGTAAGTGATTTTCTAAATCACTGATTCAAGTAACATTATTTCCATAAAGGTTGGAAGTCAGAGTTGTCTTTCTTTTATAATCACCTATTTAAGTAGTACAAATTAATCACTAGAAGAAGTGATTTAATTTTATTGTAGCTTTAAATATAGAATACTAATGATCCAGGGACTAATTATGTTTCTACGCTTATCAGAACCAACATCTGTGTTGTCTAGATGACCAGGTCATTTCAGGTGATGACCTTGTACTGAGTCTAGGATAATGACATAAAAATCACTTGTTTAAGTATCAGACCTCAATTTCCTTCCCAAAAATCACTTCTTTAAGTATAATTCTTTTAATAACCCCACTAATTTCAACACCCCTGAACAGTGAAATTTTTTATCGCAAAACAGTAGAATTTTATTACATAATCTGAAAGATGAAACCTTGAACTTCACAGGAAAAATACTCCCACTGCTGGGAAAAATCTTTTAAGAAAGTATCAGTTCATATGTAAAGCCATTATTATAGCATTTTTTTCAACTAAAATAGAATTTTCAGCTAAATGATAGCATCAAAGGCATAAACCTTGCTACTTAAAAGAAGCAAAAAGTTCATTTTTTTTTTTAATTTTACTAATTAAAAGATATTTTTTAAACCTATGTGTTTAAAATTTTGAAAAAACTACAAAATCCCAATTTGTGACAAAACCTCGAATTTGCTACTCATATAAGTGATTTAAAAATCACTTATTTTAGTAAGTCCCCTGACTGTTGAAGCTACATGGTATACATACAGAATATGCTAGCATAGAATAGATTAGAACAGAATAATTTTCACCATATTAGGGCCCCATTGGGGCATATAACATTATAAACAATAACAAACATTATGCTATCATATGCAATGCACAGACATATATATGTTACAGGGAATTTGTGAAATTAGGGATTTTGTAAAATCACTGAAATTTCAGGGAATTTGTAAAATCACTGAACTGATTAGTGATTTTATAAAATCCCTGATTTTGACTAGTGATTTTACAAAATCCCTGTAATAATTAAAATCTTTTTTACAGATTCACTGATTAAATTCAGGCAATTTGTAAAATAAATTCACTCATTTTTATTTAGAATTTCTGTGAAAAAAAAAACATACTGCAGTAATACTCTATAAGTTTGAGGTTAATCTAGGTTTTATTTTAATATTAAGAGAGCAGTTTTCATGCACTATATAACTGACATACTGTAGAACATTGGCTCAAGCACAGATGTCTTTAAATCAAGAGCAAACATGGCATTAGAGAAGGAAAAACATACATGTATGTAAGGTATAAGAGTGGGTTAGGGTATGTGATCCAGTGGCAAATATTACATGCATATCATCTTATTGCTGCATGAAAATTGACATATAAAAAGAAAATAAGTGTTGTCAGTATTATTAAGTTGCCTACACAATACATGTAACAGTTATATTCACCAAATAATAAGAAAAAAGACAACAGAAAATATAATAAGGATGCTTTGCTTTGTACCTGTATGTTTATGAATAGGTTCTAACTAAGCAGAAAATAAAAAAAGTTTTACTTACTTTGATCATATATCAGATAGATGTATTCTATATAACAAAGTTTCTAAACTTTCTCAACTCTTGTAATCCAAATAAATTAAATATTTTGTTTAATAATATTGTATGAAGTTCTCCAATATGGAGATTTGAAAAATTCGGTAAAAGCGGTATTCATCAGATGAAGATGTTTTAAAAATTTATGGATGTCTTGAAGACATGTACAGCATAGTTCAGAAAATTCACATATCAATAGGTCATGGCGGTAGGGACGAAATAGTATCAAAGTAGATGTCACCCTAACTTGCCTAGTGCAAAAATAAGTAAATTCACAGTGGTCTAAATATAAGTTTACATGCCATTTAGTCTTTATCAGTATACACTAGTTCTAGCTCATAGACTAAGTGTTTAATAAAGAAATATATTTCAAAATCATTAGTGATCATTAGTCTATTTTTATTTAAAGAAAAACACATTTATAATAGCAAGTTATATTTAATTGTTATCAGGGATTTTACAAAATCTCTTGCTCTATTTTCAGTGATTTTGTAAAATCCCTAACAATTTCAGGGATTTTACAAAACCACTGAAACTGTTAGGGATTTTACAAAATCACTGATTCACTGATTTTACAAATTCCCTGTAACATATATAATTTATATATAACGTCCTATTTATTAACCTTATTTTACACACTTTACTTACCTGTATGTTTTCGAGCTATTTCTGCAATCTCTTTATGATCAGTAAGAAATGTTTTGTTCTGCATCCAATATTGCACACAAAATACAACAAAACACATGAAAAATATAATCTTAATAGCTGACATAAGAGAGAACATTGTGATTTTTCAACATTAACGACGTACTGTCAACAAAGAAAATTTTAGTTTAAAAAAAAGTCTGGTAAATGTTGACCTAAATCCGGGTTTCCTTTTCCTGTTTAAGGAAGCTCGATTATGTTGAAATATTTTTACGTAAGATATGAAATATATTTTTAACAATATCTATTAGAGCTCTCGTCTTCATTTAACGGTCAACATTACGAATATATTAATTCCTGTGATATTGAGCATGTTGAGGGAATATGAGATAAAGTACAAAAGCTAGTAACTTTGAAAAAGAATATTAAAGAAAACATGGAAAAAGACTCAGATTTTTCGGTGGAAATCCCTCAATTTAAAAGATTTCTTAGCTCAGCTATCGTCCTTCGAGGAAACAAAACATTTTTACCGAATAAGTAATTTATCACAAAGACGTATATTTCTTACATTCAGTAAAATTGAGTTATTTCTCTTTTTCTATGAGACACTCAGTGAGATAATTATAGAATAACTAATGGAAGAATTCAAATAGAGAAAAATATTCAACGAGTGACCGAACAACACATTAATTCACGAATGCGCGTAGCGCATGAGTTAATTATCAGTGTTGTTCGGTCACGAGTTGAATATTTTTCGATATTTGAATTCTTTAATTAGTTATTCTTTTTATTACATTGGCAAATGGCTTTTTTAACGAAATTAATATAAAACATGTAAGGAACTATATCTTTTTTCTACGCATTCACAATTTGTTTTGATCCGCCGTTATCGACGTCTTGACAACGCCTATAGTTGTATGACGTCAGAGAGTGAAATAACCACGTTTATTTCACATGTGAAATTATCGGTTTTTATTTAACTGGAAAATCAATGTAATTCATTGCAACCAATGTAATAATTTTTTTTAATAAATCGAACACTGCAAAATTTAGGAAGGAAATGTGCAATAAATATAACCACAAATTTTCAAGACATTGTATTTTATAGTTTCGTTACGTTATATAAACTCAGATAGAAAATTTGAAATTGTATTGTCATCTATCTAATTCTGGAGATTGTGCACAATAAAGCCCATGTTGTGCGTTCGATCCCGGCTGCGTCAAACAAAAGACTTTGGAATTTGTGTTCGCTGCTTTTCCGCTTATCCACTAGCTTAGTCGGAGCAAAGATTGGCGATCATTTTTTTTTGTTCATTGGCAGAAGGAAGCCCGGAGAGAAGCACTGACCCTGATCAGTAGGAAAACTGACTACTCAAATCAATTCAGATTACTTAATTAGTCAGTCACAAAGACCTTTTATACATCTGAATAGCTCTTACTTTTGCAGTTTTTCAATTCATATTATTGTCTGTTTATCTCAATTCCCAAATCGTTCCGTAGAATTAATCTCAACTTAAGGATGGCATTGCATTTAAATACCTTCCTATGAGAAATCCTTAGAGGACAATGTTGAAAGATTCATGACCAGAAATGATTACACCATTTGACTTCTTTAAAACTATGATTTACATATTGTATCTTTTCAAATAGTAAATTAATCTAACCACAATGTATGAGTTCCTGTTTGGTATCACAACTGTAGTTCAAAATGTGTCTAATCAGACACATGGCCAATACTCCTGAATGCATTTTGCTTATTGTTGAAGGTCGTACGCGGCGACATTTCACATCTTAGTCCTGTTGTCTTCATGTTTTTTTCTTTTATTGGAATGCATACCACTTCCTTCTTTCATATTGTATGAACAATACCTGTTTTATATATTAGAACAGTGGCAAATATTTCATGCATATCAAGTTCAGGACGAGAACAAACTAACAATAAATGCTAGTGGTAGGCTCTGCAAAGTAGGTTGAACGAAATGCATGGCGGGATTCGACTGCCATTGGGTTAAACGAGGGTAATTGAAACATAGGTTGATAAAATTGAGAATGGAAATGGGGAATGTGTCATAGAGTCAACAAAGAGCATACTAGTATATGAGCAAACATTTTTCTTTGAACCAGTCAGTCTATACATCAAAGGAAAA
Organism: Mytilus edulis; assembly: GCF_963676685.1. Taxonomy (NCBI): domain Eukaryota; kingdom Metazoa; phylum Mollusca; class Bivalvia; order Mytilida; family Mytilidae; genus Mytilus; species Mytilus edulis. Next base: position 46,421,777 of record NC_092356.1, on the reverse strand, counting down.
CCCTATATTTAGTGTTCACTCTTGGATGGCAGAAATCAATGGGATCACCGTTTTTTTATAATCAGGTTAATTCTTGTGGTACATCTGTATCCGATGGAAAGACATATAACAAAACGCAGTTAAAACCAGACAGACGAAGTCGTTCGATTGCTGATTTATTGACGTAATCCCCGCATATATTTTTATTCATACTAATTAAAAGCAAGCTCAAAATACTCCAAATAATGATATAGGAGTTATGCCTCCGTACACCTCATTTTAAAGCTGTACAATACTTGCCATGCATATATGATTCTAAAAGGTACGCATTTACTGGTAGTATTAAGTATTACAAAACTCACGGATTAACAAATGGACAATCTGTAAAATTGAAAACAATTCAGTGGCGTTTCTGACAGGGGGCACTGACTGACCCGCCATCCCTTGATCCGCCTATGCAAACACCCCGGACAGACCAGTGAAACTCCGATGACAAAGCTGAGTTAATAAAGATAACTTGGAAGGAGGAGTGGTTCTGTATGTGCACCAAAACCATGGCAGTATAATCAGTTCGTTGATTTTGGCCATCATCTGACAGAAGCAGAAGCAGACACAAAGATTTAACAAAGGCTTTCAATTGAATAACTTAATGTTAAGGTAGGAACACATATAATCATTTGACGTATAAAACAATAAGGATGCACTTTTTTTTTTGGTTCAGAAGTAAGAAAGAGCTCTTTCAAGTGCAAACCGGTATATCATGTTTATTAGTGTATGAAAATTTGTTACTCGGTTTCAAAATCAGCCAACCAGTATATCAGTGGTCACGACTGGAACGCTTGCAACCATATTTTGCTTCATTTCGCATGATTCACAATTGTTCTTAATTACAGTCTAGATGTTCACAGACTATAAATGGCTAGATCTTTTTTTTTATTTACTGTACGAACTATTTTGAAAAATGTCTTTGGCATTGTATTTTACACTTTTGCTTTTGTATTCCAAGTATGTATCAACACTTTCAAAAGTACAAGAAAAAACCTCCTTTACAGATTGTTCATTTATACAAAAAAAAGGAGTAATGGGCAACATTAACCATGCCATTTGTTTTGGTGAAATGTTAGGTGTAAATACCAAAAACAAGGACATTTTGATGTATGAAATAAAAAAAAATAATATCAATGGCCTATGATTGCTAGATATTTATATAACAGTAATAAACTTTGTGGCTTGCAGTACTGTCCTTCTTACATCGTGCTCAATTATCCATTTCACGTTAAATACCTCACTAAACATTATCAACTGCAAAGGGTTTTCAAGTTGCAATATATGTCAGAAGCTTTAAAAATAAACCAATTAGAATGAAAATGCCATAAAGCAAAAATTGAAATTCATTTTAGATATGCATACACGAAAAGACCCAGAATCTAAAATAAAACAGGTAAACAACAAAGAGATAGAAAGTTCATTTAACGCCTCTGCATGTGAAATCAAACATGAGTTACAACAATACCTTTTTGGCTTTATAGCTTTTGCATGAAGCACATTTCCTTAGAATAGGTTTATTACCAGAGAGCATTCCACACTGCTGGTGATTATAAACGGTTTACAATTTACCCACAAAAAGACGAGCTTAATACATGATTGATTGAATGGTAATGCAAAGGCAATATGCTTTTATTTTTATTTCCCATGATGTTTGATCCATATTTTCAGGAAATATGGCAGTGTCTATTTAACTGTTCTTTTTGAAAAAACATGCACGAGCTCGTACAAAAATAGAACAAAATGACTTAGAGACATTAAATGGCATAACGGCATCTAGTGTAAAGTAGGTACATATTCTTTTATACAATCGATAAAAACACAATCGTTTGACCTGCTGAATTAAATTTTTGATAAACAATTGTTTCCATTTCATACATGATACTAACTTTAACAGTATTTCACATTGAGAAAACAATATACCCCGGTTTCTATTTTTATTGTAACAATGCTTATTCACAGTAAGTAAAATCAAGTGGATTAAATAATTATAAAGAATGTTTCATTCCCAATGTTCTTTCAGTCAACAAGTTTCATGAGAGCAACAAAGAAGTTAGCCATTGAAGAATAAAAGAAAGATAAACAAGATTTTTGTAAACAGATTTCTATGAATTCATTCAAAGATGTAAAGAAGATTAACAGACTATACAAATGGCTAGATTTTTTTTTTTATCAACGAATTATTTTGAGATTTGTTTTGTTCCTCATACTTTCGGAATTTTACACAAACTTATTGATTTGTTTCGTTACATACAAGATGAAGGCGAAGGTACAGTAAGTCTCTTTTAAACCCCTTAAAAATCTAATTTATTAAACAATTTACCCGCTTCTGATGCACATTATACATTAGTAGTTCTGATACCATGTAGAATCTTTGGAATTGTATTTTACACATTTGCTTTTGTATTCCAAGCATGTAGCAACACTTTCGAAAGTACAAGAAAAAACCTCCTTTTCAGATTGTTCATCGTGTTCATTTATACAAAAAAAAAGGTAATGAGCACATCAACCATGTCACTTTTTTGTGACATGTTATATAATTAGGTTTAAATACCAAGAAGAAGGACATTTTGATGTATGAAATAATAAAAAAATAATATCAATGGCCTATGATTGCTAGATATATAACAGTAATACACTTTGTGTCTTTCAGTACTGTCTTTATTACATCGTGCTCAATTATTCATTTTACGTTAAATACCTTCACTAAACATTATCAACTGCAAAGGGTTTTCAAGTTGCAATCTATGTCAGAAGATTTAAAAAAAATAAACCAATTAGAATGAAAATGCCATAAAGCAAAAATTGAAATTCATTTTAGATATGCATACACGAAAAGACCCAGAATCTAAAATAAAACAGGTAAACAACAAAGAGATAGAGAGTTCATTTAACGCCTCTGCATGTGAAATCAAACATGAGTTACAACAATACCTTTTTGGCTTTATAGCTTTTGCATTAAGCACATTTCCTTAGAATAGGTTTATTACCAGAGAGCATTCCACACTGCTGGTGATTATAAACGGTTTATAATTTACCCACAAAAGACCAACGTAATGCAGGATTGATTGAATGGTAATGAAAAGGCAATATGCTTTTATTTGTATTTCCCATGATGTTTGATCCATGTTTTCAGGAAATATGGCAGTGTCTATTTAACTGTCCTTTCAAAGAACATGCACGAGCTCGTACAAAAGTAGAAAAAAATGGCTTAGAGCCATAATGGCAGAACGACATATAGTGTAAAGTAGGTACATATTCTTTTATAGAATCGATAAAACTTAACTCATTTGACATGCTGAATTAAAATCTTTGACGAACTATTGTGACCGCTTCATGCATGATACCAAACCTAAACATTATTTCACATAGAGAAAACAATATAACCGGGTCTGTATTATTATTGTAACAATGGTTATTCACAGTAAGTAAAATCAAGTGGATTAAATAATGATATAGAATGTTTTATTTCAAATGTTCTTTCAGTCAACAAGTCTTCCGTTGAGGGCAACAAAGAAGTTAGCTATTGAAGAAAAAAATAAAGATAAATAAGATTTTTGTAAACAGCTAGATTTCTATGAATTCATTTAAAGATGTAAATAAGATTAACTTTTGAAAACTATCTTACTGCGCTTTCCTGAAGAACATAAAATTGTCTGCTTGAGTAAACGCATCTAGAAACTAGATAAATAGATATAGGAAGATGTGGTATGAGTGTGTTCTATCAAATATCGCTTTGCATCTGCCGCACATGACTCAAAATATATTTCATTTTAGCATAAATAAAATCTTTCAACTGCGCAAAGGATACAGCAAAATATCAAAAATAAGTCCAACTGATCGCCTTGAATAAAACGTGTGATACAGACTACACTATGACCATTATTGAGTGCTTTAGTATTGGTTTTATCTTTAAAATTTGTTAAGTGTAATTTTCATATCATCGCATATTACTGCAAGTCGACAGCATCAAATTCCATATAACTTTTGGACTAGTTCAAATCCCGGTCTATTTCTGAAATTTATTCTTACATACTTTTGATTTTTTAACCCTGTATGCTAACATTGCCTAGGTAAATTTTAAAATTGTTTGTATGCACATTGAACGACAAGTCTATGTGACGTATACAATTTTCTGACGTCAGACACACAAATCAATGAATGTGTTTGTAGTATACGATGATGACTGATGTACCCATATTCTGACTATTTTATTTATTGTGTCTGTTTAGTTAACGCATCAATGTAAATATAACGGAATTTGATGAGACTGTCATCAAAGTGAGAGGGTTAGCGCTATAAAACCAGGTTAAATCTACCATTTTCTACATTTGAAAATGCCTGTACCAAGTCAGGAATATGACAGTTCTTGTCTATTCGTTTTTGATGCGTTTTGTTATTTGATTTTGCCATGTGATTATGGACTTTCCGAATTGATTTTCCTCTAAGTTCAGTTTTTTTGTGATTTTACTTTTTATTTTTCATACAGATTAGCTTAGTAGTCAGAAGTAAGGTACTAAAATGTTTTCTAACACACTGTTTTAAATGTTTTCGTAAAACAGGCGATTCCATCACTTTTTGTTGCTTATCCCTAGATTTGTTTCTTCTCACTTGATTGAGATAATAAAGTACGAAATATTCGCAAACAACTACATGTTGCCTGTTATTATGTATAGTTTTATAAAATATATTGATGGATAACATTTCCTTATTGTTGGCATTTATAAAATGTGTGTGGTACATTCTACAGTGCGCCCTATATCCAGTGCTCCATTACTGACATGATTAAATTAATAATTCAAAAATTATTTTCTGTCATATCGTAAATAGCACTACTGGTGGACAGTTTGTATCATTAGT